>NW_027176761.1:644517-947017 GCF_023349555.1 Cebidichthys violaceus
CATCACTGCTAGGTATTAGCTTTGCTATCCGATATTTAGTATAGAGCAAGTGAAGGAAAAAAAGTGCCCAAATCTGCAAAGTCATCACTAAAAACACAAAAACAAGTCAACTGTAGATCAATCAGATCAACGACCTCCCCACCAGACATATATAAGATGTCTCCTACTTCACTGAATAGTCCATTCTCAGTGTTTGTGCACAGGAAAATTCAAGTTTCTTAGTTGTGATGTATCGAAATCCTGCTGCTCTGAACTTTAAGTTAAGCACAGGAAAACATTCCCACTTCAAAAGATGAATGTGTGTCACGTCACACTCTGCATAGACAGCATTCATTCAACAATCGAGCGAAGAAACAATAAGCTAAACACATATTGGGAGTGGGAGGGTACTTTATTTAAATATGTAATCTAAATATATCACCTGACTGAGGTCAGTTCAGTGGACTTCATCAAAGACAGATGTAGCGTGGTGTGGTGAACCCTGCAAAGTAAATGCATATAGTACTGTTAGTTAAACACGCAAACAGACATATGGTGATGTGGGCATTCTAAAGTGAGTTTAAATGTTTGAATATGTGTTTTACGTGTGTTTACTCGTATGCATTTGCATATCTAACCTGATAGTGTGTATGTTGCTGCTGAGATCCAGACAGCGGCACAACAAACTAACAGCTTCCTCAGATCTGATCCAACGTTCCTCAATACTGGCAAGAAAGAAGCAAGTGTGATACAGCTTAGTATTTTAACAATTACACCAGTTCGTTCAACTATTTAGTCAGAAACACATTATGCTGAGAAAAAGCAAAGCTAAAAAGATTAGAGAGGGTATACAGTCACAACTTGCTCTCAGGTTATTAATAAATCGCTAGTGTTGAAGTGGAAGAATCAAGCTACATAAAAAATATTCCCATATACTGTACTCCTTCTTACCTGACGTTGAATCCTCTCTGACTGCTGTTTAACAGTTTAACAAAGTCTTCAATCCAAAGCGACTGCAGCAAATTGTTCTTCAACCTGTGGACAAACCTCAGAGTAGTAAAATAAACTGGACAACCTGAGACACACAAATCAGATGTCCTACTGATCATTTCTATTAATATAAGAAAATGTCAATAATAATAAAAAAAAATGCAACACGTTCTCAGTCATCAACAACACTTAACAAGTCCAGTAATTCTTTTTCAAGACAAAGAATTTTTCATTTAAACAATTACATTTTTATGTAAATGTCTTTTCAAAAATTCCTTAAAAGCTGAAGTTGTAGAGCAGCTTTTCATATGATGAGAGCTGCAGTGTAGAATGGTCTGAAGATGGAGGTGTACTTACTCTAGTTTGGTTGGACTGGGACTGATAGACACAATCTCTGCTAATCTGACCAGATGGTCACGTCCCAAACCACTATCTGTGACACTGGCAGTGAGGCAGAAAAGATCGGAGGGGAGAGAACAAAGAATCAAAACACACATGAAGACTTTTCAAAAGGTGTATACTGCCTAACGGAAGAACGTAATGTGCACTGAAGCCATTAATCGACCTTTTCAGATACCAAATAAAGAAAGAAACCTGATACTTCAGATGTACAGTATCTGAAATATAATATCACATGCTGTGCAACAAATGAGGTTAAAGGGATGGTTTGGATTTTATAAAGTGAGGTTGTATGAGGTCTCATCCACAGTTACCTAAAGAAAACGGCTGTTTGCACGTCCCGAGTTTAGAGAAACAGACTAGTTTCCGACTCGGCATACTAGCGTGGAAGTAAAGCAATGTAAAAGCAGGTAAAATTACTGTTTTTTTCAAAGGACTCCCCAAACAGGGAGTGTGCCCACCGCTATCCACCATAGGTAATACACTGACTATGGATAAGTATCTCATACAACCCCACTTCATCGATCAAATGGAAAGCCTCTGCACAGTGACTTGCTTGTTACTTGTACTGTTCTAATTATGGATTCTTATCCTACCTCAGCGTTTTTACACAACCTTCATGTTGTGTAAACCAGATGAGACACCTCTCCTCTGCTCCCAAACTACGGGCAGAAATTTGAGTTCATGGACAAAGAGACAGACAGGGAAGAATACGTTGTTACATCTTACAGTTGTTTGTGCTTTCCACAATTCATTTAATTGCATTCTTTTTAATTTTAGTCCTTTGTTCACTCATTTCTACAATGCACAGTCCTACCTGACTTCTACACCAGAGACGTTGTCACAGGTACACAGTGTGCTGGACACATCCAACAGCCCCTGCTGCGTCAGGCCATTGTTGCTCAAACTGTGCATGAGGACACATTAAAGTGTTATTCTAGATTTATCCCATTTACTATTATGTGTGATGTTACTATTACTACAATGAACTCTGTGATCAAAGCAACAATAGCTATACGACAGTAACAATGAAAATGAATATACAAGATTCAATTTGGAACAGTAAACATTATTGTATACATCAAAAATATAATATAAATACTAAAAACAATCACAATTATTGGAGAAATAGAAGGATAAAAACATAAAAATATTAGTTAATAATCTGCATATTCTATTTAGCTATCTGGCTAAACAGACATATGTCGATCAGGCTCTAATCTATTAAATGAATTCTTTACTTAGTATTATTTTGTAGCATTCTACACCACAGGTCTAGTTGCATGTCTAAATGAATGTAACAGGGATTACTGAATTTCCCGTCTTTTTCTATTTCTAACAATCTCTTCAGTAAAAAAGTAGGTCACCATGTTTGATTTGTTGAATACAAATGAATATAGAACTGAAAATGGTCAAAATCAATATTTTACATAACGTATCTTACTTTACATAGCCGGTGATTTTAAGCTTTTGTAGACAATCCACAAAATGCTTCACTCCTTCATCTTCCAGTTGGTTACTTGATAAACTGCAGTCAAAAGAAAGGATAACTCAGCATCCACACCAATAGAGTGTAAGTAAGCACTGGTGCCGGTATTTATGGAAAGTAGATGTCTGTTAGCTAATGTATGAGTAAGACCGGGTTTGTGTATGGCACGTACTCCAGGTCAGACAGTTGAGGACCCTGCTGTAGGATCTCGAGCAGTCTCTCCAAGTTGTCCCCTTTCAGGCTACAGTGAGTTAACCTGTGTGCACAGAGAGTCAGTGAGAAGTCCTTCAAACTAACATTTCATAACAAGATAATCAATCAGTTGTTCTTCTGGCAATTTCTTCTTTTTTGGTGAGTCTCAGTGGTTGACATTATGTGTTGCTTTAAAAAGTTGTTTCAGTTTAGAAGTTTAGACAACAAAATGTAAAGCTGGCAGTGTATTTTCCTCTCAAACACAAAATATGAGGGAATAAAATAAAAATAAAAAGAATGAAAATTTACAGTTTGAGAAATTGTAGATTTGCTGCAAAGAGGAAGCTAGATTTGATATCCTGTATGTACAATGAATGCTTGGACAAGTGATTAACTGAGCAATCTGAAAAGCAAACAGTTTGTATATCAGCACACAAGTCAATTGCTTATCACAGACCTGCAGCTGACTTGTTCTGCTTTCACACTGTCAAACTGGATGAAGGATTCAGTCAGAGGCCTGAAGAAGAGGTTGAAGCAGTATTTCACAAAAACATTATCAGTGACAGATAAAAAAAAGTATACATTTCTTGCAGGGACAATTTCATATAATTACTCATATTAATTGTAGCCATAACAGAACAGACTGCCTGGATACCAAAAAAAAAAGAAGCTCAAAACAAATCGTACCTGAGCTCCACTGAGGTGACTCGCTGGCTGACCGTCAAACATCCGACCAACATCAGTGCTCCAGCTGTGGATGTGATGCTGTGGCTGACACTAAAGAAAAACAGGATAGAGTTGATTCAAATGAAATGTGAAGGTGGTAATTAATAATAGTACAAGAGATAAATGCTGGGTTCAATCTTTAAAGGTCATATTTTAAATTAACTAGAGTAATAACAAGTGTTAATATATGTCATAGGAGTGCCATAAAAAAATAAAACATCTGTAACAGAATAAGTAAACAAAAGCAGTTTTATATAGTAGTAATATAAAGACGAATAAATAAGAAAATAAAGAAGTAAATAAAATATTTTTAAATATACAGAAATAAATGAAAGAATATGTAAAAGTGGAAAAAAAATGAAAGTGCCTGAAATTAATCTTTTATATATATATATATATATTTGTATTATATCTCCACATTTTTTATTTACTTGAGTATTTTATCTATTCCTCTTTTTATTTCCACAATCATTTTCCCATTCTTTTATAGATTTATCCATTTTTAGGGCACTCCTATAACCCTACATAATTAGAAACATGACAGCTTTAAAACTGTCAATTGTGTGGTGAAGTTACCAGTAGACTTAGCACAATTAGAATAAAGCCCTTTTCAAAAGCCTCAGCATTGACACCTAGGATACCCCTTTTGGTTCATTCTAGGCCTAAAGGTGTTTTCCTATTCAAATGAAATACCGTGGTGGTCATTAACGCTTCATGCTGTTAAAATACTACATTATGTTATGCCACTACACCATTTCACACTGGTGAAGTGACACGGTGCTCGGTTTTGTAATCGCTGCAACAGATTTCCACATATTATTTTTCTGTCTTCCAAACCATCCACACTAATTAATTCATGCATGTGTGTACGTCTCACTTGAGTCTCTGCAGTGACGTCATCTTGGGCAGGACCTTCAGCAGATTCTCGATAGCCTTGTCTGTCAGTGAGCTGTGAGACAAACTGCCACAAAATAACAGTATATCAATGTCTACCTGTTCATGATCATGAAATAACAATGTGTGGATATATATTAATCCAACTCACTCTAACTCCAAATGGGAGCGACACTGGACCAATCGTCTACATAGTGTGGTTATATTGGATGGTAGGAGGCTGCTGTTGTTTATCCTACAGCATTAAGGAAGATTCATTTGGTTTTTTTTAATAAACTAATTTTAAAGTTATCACTTGTTAAAATACATAAAGTTATCACTTTTTGTATTTTAAGAAAGTCAAATGTGTGTTTTTCCTCAAACTCTTTATCAGCTTACTGTACCTGAACATCTTTTTCTGCTGTTTGTCATCCCTAAAAAATGGGCATATAATTAGTTTATTTACTGACTCATGAAAAAGCAGACAGCGGTATCCAGATGTGTGGAGGATTTCAGATTTTTTTACCTTTTGTCAGGGCAGAACTTCAGGATCACCTGCTCTCTGTCTCCATCCCTATTAAAACAATAGGACACTATCAGATTCACAAACTGCACATTTTAACACAAGTTTATAGTAAATAACCCCGTTTTACCTTCAAGCAATTCATTTCTATGCAAATTACTATAATATACTGTCTATACTTCTATTTTATAAACAGACACAAATGAGCTGTTAAATAGCATTTGTCTAACTGGCAACTCGCCATGTTGGTGAAACAGGTGCTCACTGTGTTGCTGCTGTAATAAAACCATTAAATGTCTCAAATGTACAACAAAGAATACCTGATGTGGATTTGTGTTAAGTTGTAATGGGAGCACAAAGCACCAGCCAGCATCACTACCCCTTCCATGCCAATCCCATTGTTGCTGGCACTGTAAAGCACATAACAAAAACAATGAGCCAGGGGGAAGGACATATTTTCACTCCAAATAAGCCATTCATACCGAATAATGCCCTGAGGTAAACGCAGCAGATGCCAGTGCTGACATATTTAGTTTGCTGACAAAATAACAGTCCAGCCTTTGCCAAATAACCAACCAACAGTCTCATCTTTCATTTAAAACCCAATAAAATAAAAAAATGTAATCTCAATACAAGCCACTCATTCTTATCAAATGCATATCTTGCAACCTTATATTGGATGATTGCTATAAAGATCCCCAGAAAACTTCTAATGTTTTTTTGTATGCATCTTTTGTTATCACTTTTAGTGAAAGTCTTACTTTATTTCCTGGATGCTACTAAGACAGGGCAGGACGTCCAACATTTTCCTCAGACCTTTGTTGCCTAAACGGTTACTGGACAGACTGAGACGAGAATGTGGGATTAAAATAATGTCAGAGACAAAAAAGGGTACAACATGGGTAGCTGCCAAAAAGAACGTTATAGTTTGAATGTTTTGAAGTGAGGTTGTAAGAAGTACTTTTCCAGAGTAAGTGTATTACCAACAGTTGATAAATGTTGGCACACCGCCAGTGTTAAGAAATAGACGGGAGGACCAGCATGGAAGCAAAGCAATGTACTGCTGTGGATGGGAGCAGCAGCAAAACGTACCTTAGTCACCTAAAAGAAAGGCCAACCTAACCCCCGTCCACAGCAAAGCATTGCTTTGCTCTTGTGCTGGTACTCCTGTCTGTTTCTCCAAACTGTGGGCCTGCCGACTGCCATCTTCTGAAGGTTACACACTGACTATGAATGAGTACCTCAAACAACCTCACTTCACAAAATCGTAACTCTCCTTTTAGGTAACCTAAAGGTAAAATACAAACAGTGCAAAAGATCATAAAAATATCAATGCATAATGATTCATGGCCACACCTGAATTTACCATGGAGACACATGATGATTGCTAGAAAGGCACAGTGACTAGGTTAAACATTCCACTGTCATTAATAACTATAAACTAGAGATGCATAATTTTTTTTGTTTCAACAGTGTGCATACAGATTATCACTATATCACTACAATACCATATCACTATTACCACTATATCTACTACTACTACTAAATGTATGCTGAATGTCAGCAGTGATCCTGCTTTAGCATCCAAGGAACAATGACAAGTAAGTGGATTCTTTTTTGTGTATCTTACTCCAGCAAAGTGAGATCAGAGGAGGTTCCCAAACTCCTCCACACTCTCTCCAGATGAGTCGGCAGCAGATCACAGCAGCTGAGGCTGAAAGAGGAAACAGTGTCCGGATTAACATCATCCTCGTTTACGGACGTTTACATGTCTGAAGGGGATCTCTAAGATGAACTATCACTGCCATCTCTCTTAACTATAGCTGCATTACGAACAAACCTGAACACGGCTAACCTGAACCCGTCAGATGGTTTGTTACACAGAACTGGCTGAGGAGCCGTCATTGGAAACTGGAACTGAAAACAGCTTATCCGTCGTGAAAAGCCTTCGGTGTTGTTCTTTGCTCGTCATTTACTATGGAAATATTTCCCCTTCTGATATAACTGATGCTATTGCAGCCTCTACGCTAACCTCTTCAGGAGCTGCTACTGTCGTCCCGTCGCCTGTCTGTGTCGTCTCATAAACACACCTAAGCCAAGCCCGTAGCTGCCTGTAGCTCCTCGCAGTTTGCTGATTACATGAAGCCTGACGAGATGGGTTTTTGTGTGATATGTGATTCCTAGATTCTCGCGACATTGCAACAAAATTCAGCAAGGTAAGAACATCGCTCCTTTCTGAACAAATAAAAACAATTTTTCTTCTACATTAACTCTAAGCCAAAAAATGCAACAAAGGTCTGAAGGCAGAGAACCAGAGAATTGCAGGTGTATGGCGCTCTAAGTATTTAACACATACCAGAGCAGTTTAGATACTTCATGTGTTTTTTCTCTCCCTCCAGAAAACACGATGGACACCTGAACAGGACTCTGTAGTCTGAAACATTACAAAAAATACAGTATTCAATTAATATAAAATTGAGGCTAACCACTACAATGTTAAATGTTGCTGAATGTTTTACACAGTGATGCAGAAAATTGACATGATGGTCCTGTCTAACTGTGAGTAACCATAATCATGCATTTGTTAGTACAGTATGTTTAAAGGTGTGTGTATTTGTATTGTCCCTACCTGATATGAAGCTCCACCACAGCAGGACAATCAGACAGCAGAGCGGTCAGAATCACCAAACCCTCCACTGTTAAGCAGCTGTCATTCGCACTGACAGGAAAAGACATCTGAACGTCAACAAACCGCTGCTGTTCAATTTTTATGGATGCTGAGCACTGTTTTTTTCATACTTAACCACAACATATTAAGTAGTTTATTAAGTAGTAGTAGTAGCAGTAGTGTATTCATGCTACGCTTTGGATAGCTAGGTGAAATAATATAACAATATGGAATTTTGTATAGAAAAAGTAGTAAATATCAGACATATGCAGATTATATGTAGCTTTTATGTCACTGTTGTGCTTTGTCACAGGTAGTTTAGTATGAGTCTAGTCTTACATGATCTTTTTGGTGACGTTGAACTTCGGCAAAGACTGAGTCAGCATCCTCAGAGTGTCAACATCCATGTGGCCTCCAGAAATACTAGGAAATAAACACACACGCAGTGCCAAATGAGTGCGGACTGTCTGATGATAACATCCAAAATGTCAGTTGTGGTGAACCCTGCTCTGATGGAAAAATAGGAAGTGATGGCTCAAATAAAAAATAATAAAAACTTCTATACCAACATTGAATGCCTGATTGTAATTACTGATGTGTTTAGTTGAACCAGGAACAAGGGTAAAACAATACGTCAATAACTGGCCGTTGTTATTGTACTCAGTACTGCATTATTCTGTTTTGGTATGTTGCATCATTGGTAAGGAGCATCCTGAATTTTAAGTGGTGTATTTAGGGTTACTCACTCCAGGACAGACAAGGCGGAGCAATGTGCCAATGACTTTGCAAGTTTTTGCATAACAGGTTTGCTCCATTTCTGGTTCAACAAGCTGGAGAACAAATTGTAGCACAAGATTAAAACATGTCAACAACAAACGGACAAACAAATTCAGCACATGAATTAAACTGACTGATCTGTCATTGATTCAGAGGTTGTTTCTGGCCAAGACTGTAAAAATCAATGCTAATAATAAGTCAAGGTTCAAGCACCTTGTTCAAAGGAGGAGCAAAGTTCTTCAAGGAAACTGCCTATGCTAGTAAAGATCTGGAAAGTGTTTTTATGACAAGGGTGTTATTGTCTATTGTCTTACCAGATTGTTGGTTCAGACTTAGTTTTATGGCTGCAGAGGGGAAAGCATACATAAGGCAGAATTTCACTATCTGCAGTATTCATTTGATGACACACTGTATGGTTTGTATTTACTCATTATGTTTAGCTAACATTAACCTCACCTGTTCAAGTCAGAGTTCTGAGAGAAAGTGACTGTCAATTCCTTCATCCCACTGCAAAAACAAAACACACACAAACAGCTGTATAACAATGAATGCTTGCTTACTTTTTGATGTTCTTTCACTTAGTCGCTTCGAGGTCTATAGAGTAAGTTTGTAAGACTCAAGGTTGCATGTGACTGAGAAAATGTGAAATTGTGAACTGTATGTGCGTGTGTGTGTGTGTGTGTGTGTGTGTGTGTGTGTGTGTGTGTGTGTGTGTGTGCATGGGTGTGTTCATACTCTGCATGAACCTGCTGGATGCTCAAGAACGAAGACATTTTCCAGATGAGATAGTTCACTGCTTCCAGAGAGGTGTTGTTTCGACCCAACCTGCAAGGTGCGCAGACACACAGGGAATCGGCTACAAATCTGTACAAATCTTGAGATATTGGGGTTATTGAAAAAAAGCACCTCATTGGCAGTAAGGACTTACTTCACCAAAACCAGTCTTGGTTGTTTGGTAAAAATATCAGCTACGTGTTTGATCCCTCCGTCTTTCAGATTGTTGTCACTCAGGCTGCAATGCAAAGAGAATGGTGTTAAAGATTAGAGCTGCACCCAAACTATTTCCCCATTACATTAAGTATAAGGAGGTACAACCCAATCTAGTCAGACACACAATAATCTGTTCACATATTGCCTCAATAGAACTGTCAGAAGACATGTTATTTGATGTAGCGGGTAAATTATGTTGAAGCAAATATACTTGATTTCAGTGACGTCTGGACAGCTCGGTAGAGCAGAGGCCAAACTAGCCGCTCCTGTGGCAGTCAGACTGGCACCACAAAACCTTAAGAGGATAAAGACCAAAACATTTAAAAAATCAGCCACGCACTGTTGTGAAGGTGTTAAGTGCTGATTTTTACTACATCCCTTATAGTATTTCAAAGGCAATTACATTCATGTGTGTATAGTCTGGAGAAGGTAAACAACCTACAC
Source organism: Cebidichthys violaceus (assembly GCF_023349555.1). Classification (NCBI taxonomy): domain Eukaryota; kingdom Metazoa; phylum Chordata; class Actinopteri; order Perciformes; family Stichaeidae; genus Cebidichthys; species Cebidichthys violaceus. Next base: position 654,568 of record NW_027176761.1, read on the forward strand.
CACTCTTGATAAGCTTTGTACGAATTAAAGAGAGATTCAAAAGATTGTGGAAAAGAGAACAGAGTAGGAAGAAGACGTGCAAAAAAATAAACTTACTCTAGTTTCCGCAGGGTTGTGAATTTTGGCAAAATGTAGGACAACTTCTCAGCGAACTTGTCGCCATACTTGCGGCCACGAAAACTGAAGGCACACAAACAGTGAAATTAAAGATTTAGCAACCAAAGCTTCATGTTGTATTGGAACTGAGATGCAAAGACTCCATCACCAAATGGGATTCAGATCAACATTATATAATACTATGAACAACAAAATGAACTACAACTCTGCACAGCACAAACATAAATGGGAAAAATACGTTGGATGGATATCAGTGCAAGAATGGGAAAATCTGTGACAAAAGTCTCAAAAATGTCTGGTTAATACCAAACATAGACTCATGTAATATCAGATTATGGGGATCTTATTTACACGTTTTGGAAGTGCACACACTTGAATTTATTTTTGAACTATATTTATAAAGAGAAGGTAATGTCAAAAACACTACAGAACATAATTACACAGGAACCCCAAATATCTATATTGGAAGATTTACAAATGCTCAAAGAGTTTATACTATTAATGTTGACAGCAACAACACATTTATATTAATTAACTGGCAAACTAAGCTCTCATCTTCAATAAAACAATGTGTAGAGAACTACTGTCATGTTGCACGCCAGAATAAATAATGTACAATATCAAATGGCAACCCATGAAATTTGATGAAGAAGATATGGGGCAAACTTGATTACGACACACAAAAAATAGAGCTGTAGTTATCTCTGTTGAAAAATAAATTTCTGTATATGTACTAGAAGCTATGACGGAATGTTGGTATTTAAGGTTTAAGTTGAGAGGTTGCGGAATATGTCTGTGTGCTGTGGTGAAGGGATGGGGCACAGGAATGAGCAAATGTTTTAATAATGAATGTATTGACACACAAAAAAAAACAACTCAATGGAAAGAGACTTAGCCAACCCTGGGAACACAGCAGGAAATAAAGAGCTTCAGTTAGATTCACAGTATGTGGGACAGGTGGCCAATCAGCTGAGGAATGCTGACGGCAAAGCCACACTCACCACTGCTGTTCAACTGCTCTCTAAACGTCCGGAAGCCAAACATAGGTTTTCAGATTCTTAAAAGCTCAACACCCTTCGCCTCAGTGCTCAGAGCCATTTACATAATGTTACAAGGGCAGTTACAAACTGCTCAAGTGCACTATGCCTTTGGACATAAAAATAGTTCCTAGCCTTGCATGCCCGAATGCTAGGTGATAACATTTTGACTGTTAACACTTTACATAACTAGTGACGTCTATTAATGTGAAAATCCCCCAAGGGTCCATATAATATGAATTTAGAGCAAATTTAGCCTCTGAAGCTATTTTAAATTAAAATTAAAATATGTCAGATTTTTCGTGTGGGTGTGTAGGTGTGTGCTGATTCCATGTATGTTTTGCTTGTGTGAGTATTTGTGTGGACTTACCTGAGGTAGTAAATGTACTGACACCTGGGCAGGACATCTAAACACTCAGTCTCCATTGAGCATGCTCCAAAGTCCAATCCAATGCCATGATCACCTACTGAGTTAACTACAAAAGCCAGAGCATCAATATCATTAGGTAGTAGCCGGATGTTGCGCAGCTCCAAGGTGGGTCTCGTACCCACAACCTGCTTAGCTAGTTGGTGGTCCTGGCTCTCCTGAACACAGTGACAAAGCTCCAATATCTGGGAAGATATGTGAGAAGGAAGGATCAGTAAGGAAAGAGCAGGGTTAAAAGTTAAATTATACATTTGTCAGAATTCACCTTTGGTCCAGTCAGGGTGTTGTTGTGACAAAAGTTTTTTAGCAGTTTCAGAACAAGGGTTTGTCTTTTTTGGACCCAACTTTGACCTGCTGTTCCACCAGGGGTCCTGGCTAATTGAACTAAGGCTGGAGTGCAGTATGGGGAGGCCAGACCACATACAAACAAATGCAGGGAGTCAGTAAAGACTGTCCTCTGGTCTGACTTGGTCGTCCAGCGAGTTCTCAGACTGAATCTGAGAGAGCAGTGGGGGAAAAGATAGAGCAAAGTCAGCATGTGCAGCTACAGAGGACAAGTTATGACAGTTGCTCCTAATGTGGATTTTGTGTTCTCTGGTATCACAAGGAGCTCACGAAGAAATAACTGGTTATAAGCAACTTAAAATGTGTGTTTACAGGGATATAAATAGGGTTTTAGTAACAATCATTGGTAAAAACAACACACTTTTGCAGTTAAAAAAAAACGATTCATGTTGTGTGTTTAAAAGTTCTGATTAAATGAAGTATAGACTTCAAGCTAGTCGGTTAGTCCTGCCGATTTGTCTTTCAATTGACTGGTGAAGTGGAAACAGCACACTCTCGCAATCTGACAATAATATGCAGAAAGAAACACACCATTCATTTAATTTATAATGTGGCCGTTAACAGAAAGGCTTTTATTAGGTGTTTGCCTCCTGGTGTTTGACGTCTGCTGTCAGTGACCCCAACCTCTGCTGGCCCCCCGAGCCTCCTCGACTGTCACTGAACCATGCAACAGTGAATTCCTGGACTCCTTATAGGGAGAAAGGTCATATTGTGCTCAATTTACACTGTCCATCTTGTTCCCTGGCTGGGTTATTCCTGATATGTTACTGGCAAAGTGTTACATTATATGCTAAATTTCTATACTACTCTGCACCTTGTGTCGTTATCCAGATAATTGATTAAGGTGAGTTTTAGGTATGTGTGTGTGTGTGTGTGTGTGTGTGTGTGTGTGTGTGTGTGTGTGTGTGTGTGTGTGTTGATTTATCAAGCTTAGGTTACATGGTTCTAGTTCGGTGACAGTGGACACACTGCATAAACAAGTTGGAATTTTCCTGGTGGACAAGTGTAAATAGATCAAGTTTCATTCAAAGGAAGAAATGCAAAGCTTAACAAAGTAAAGAAAATGGGGCCATACAGTACATGCTACGGATCCATTTTTCAGTGAATCGTTTATTTGGTAATTTGGTGATTCTGTCAACAGGTACAAACTAAATAAAACAACAGTTGTAGTTAATTGTAATTATTATTGATTCCATGTACAGGACCAAGCACCGTTCCATTTGGCTTCACTGAACTCAGTTACCTACCTCTTCTTGAGCTGCGTGTCACTAACATCAGAACTTGTCATGATTCTGAGTGCAGCCAAAAACTCCTGTAAAGTCAGATGAGTGAAGCTGTAGGAGTTGACAAGCATCCCATCCTCACGTCTGAGCTCCACCTGATGACATGCACAAACATAGTATTTATTATGTCACTACCGAAGACCAAAGGTTTTCAGCTACACCAAAGTTATTTCAACTCATCCTCTGGAAACAATGAATATCAGGGTACCCATTCTGCAAGCAAGGCAAAAAAATAATACCAGTTTAGAAATGTAGCTGTAGCTGTGGTTATTAATGTAGCATTGTGACGACAGAACTCAAACCTATAACACGTTTTACATTTTTAGCCACAACTTTGAATGCGCTGCTCCTGTTGCATCACTTGTATATGCCCACAGAGGCTCTAACTATGGTTGTTCGTGCTACACAGAGGAGCAGATATTCCAACCATGGGGACTTTAGCCAGGAGAGGGTTGTTATAATACAATATTTGGCTCGCTTTTTCTACACACACATAGCGAGCGAAGCGGCGCTCAGTCCTCCTCTGTAATCGTCTCAGTTCAAAATGTTTTTTTATGACAGTGATAGATGTAATAATTTCCCAAAAAATGTTTGTCTGTTTTCCAAAAAATATTTTTATAACAAAATATTCTGCTTCAGTCTATATTTGTTGACGTTAAGGCTTTCAAAAACTACATTTTCATTGCTGTCCATGCCCCCTCACCCCCTGCTATCGAACCGGGTAATGGCAATGTCACAGGCTGATTGATGATGGGACAATCTGAATATGACTACCCCCAGCTATGTAGAGAACATTCACGCATACTGTATAGCCAAGTCTGACCTGTGAGAAGAGCCCTGTCCTGATTGAAAACTCCAAAACATCCTGAGAAATGTCTTCTTCCATGAAGAGGATCTTGCTGTCCTCTAAGCTGTTCCAGGCCAGCTGACTCAGCTCGCACAACTTAGATCGATGCTGACTCAGAATACTGCACAAAGAGGGAGAAAACAAATGATAACATGAAAACGAATAACAAATATATGCTGCATTAGTACTGATCAAAGATCACATAAAAGTGAAAACTGGGGAAAATGAATGAAGGTTACAATATTGTAACCCTAGTTCTATCAGCACAGGGAGTTCCCTCTACTGAACAGTATGGGTAATAATCTCCTCCAATCACAAGCACGCCTTCACCCACTGACAGCAGCTGAAGCACCATGTCAACACATCTGTTAAAGGTATCCCTGTACCAAGGCAAAGCTGAGAATGGCAAAACCGTTTGCTGATTAACATACCGAACATCTTGCGGGCAATGCACTGGTTTAGAAATAAGTAGATCCAAAATGGGTCTGAAATCTCGTAACTTCTTGGGAACGAGGAAGCACGCGGAGCAAAACCCTTTCTGTGTGTTGTGAATGGAGATGACAGATACAGCCTGTTTCTGTGACTGATTGTGGATCTCTGCTAAGAGATAACACATCTCCTTCTGAAAGGATAGATTCACCTCCTTGAAGCCCATAAATGGAGGAGGGAGACTGCAGAGCTGGATAAATTATCCAGTCTTAGTTTCCTGTCCATCCATTCTGATAAAACCATAGACTCTATATAAGAAGTGGACTCAGTCATTGTGACGTCACCCATTCGTTTGTGAACTGCAGTTTTGAAGCCTTGAAGTTCTGCCTTTTTTCCGTCGCCATCCTGGAATACGGCCATCGCCATCTTGGCTTTTTGCAACCAGTGAACGGAAGTGACCATATTTGGACTGCGGAGGAGTGCAGAGAGATGCTGTATACGGCTCTGGTAGCGGTAGCGACCTGTCAATCACATGGTAGCTATTGTCAAATTTACTCTAAATGGCAAATGGCAACAAATTTCAGTGGATTAATACATGACTGGAGGAGAGTATCACCCATAGAGTCTAGTAGAGGGCGGAGCCTGTGTGAGTAAGAACTAAGTCTACCATTAAAATATGAAATACCTTGCGCTAAATGGTTTATGAAGAAGCTCTGACTTAACATTCATGAATTCATTGAAATTATATGTTTTGTATGGTGTGTCAGTGCAGTAAAATTGTGCTAATATGTCAGTTGTCTACTCAGCCTTCACCTCTGTGGAAGTCTCATGGTATTCAAATCGTCACTGTTTCCTCTTGTATCAAGGCCATGGCTCAGAAAGGCACCGATAACATTTAGGTAAACCTGGGTGCGGGTGGAGGGTATCTGGGCTTGTGTGAGAGGTAGCTGGGCTCTGTTTGTTCCATCCATCATTACGTCTTCACTTCCTCCGCCTTGATCTTCCCTTTGCACAGAACTTCCTCCTCTACTGCCCTCTTCTCCTCTTCCTCCACGTGGAACCTGTACTCCTTTTTCTTCCTTTTCTCCAGCTTTTCTCCTTGTCTCACTTCCTCTTTCTTTAGGTATCTGCGTTCTTCCTGAGTGTCTACTTTGCAGCAGCAAATGCTCCAGACAGATGCAGCAGATGTTGCAGAGAGCAGGGAGGGATGACATGGCGAGTAGGTGTCGACTGGAAAGAAGGAGTTCTGCTGCCTGCACCCCAAGAGCTCTGTTTGCTGAGTGACCTTTGCAGTTGAGAAATATATTAGTTTAAGCCCATGGAAATGAAAGGTAGACCCACACATGTGTTGTTATTTTGCTTTATCAGACCTCTTCTATAACTGTGTGGGCGTGTTCAGACAGGTCTTGATTGGCATATCTCAGACACTCCTGTTTGTTTTATTGCCCATTATGATTCTTGTTTTGATAATTACATGAAGTTTAGGGATTTTATGTAATACCTAGCATGCTGTAGCTCAGCTTGACTTCAAGCTGGGCAGAGGTCAACTGCAATAACTTAAAACACATGTGTGTGTGTGTGTGTGTGTGTGTGTGTGTGTGTGTGTGTGTGTGTGTGTGTGCAAGGACAATTTCAAAATGCAAAGGAAATTGCATTATATGAGTTCAACCTAAATCAATTGTTTCCGAACTAGCTTTGATATGTTGAAATGTTTTGAAGGGACTTAGAAGTATTATACAAAAGCAATTTTCTTCGGTAGAAAATAATTACTGAACACGAACCAAGTGACCCAAACAACAACAATACTGTAAAACTCAGCATATAGTATACAGTTACATCATTAAGCTACAGTTTGCCAAACTAGGGGCGGCACGGTGATGCATGTATTGATAAATCAAGTTTTAGGTTTATGTATTGTAGGTTTCCTGCGAGACCTGTGGCTTCCTCCCACAGTCCAGATAAAATGCAGGTTAGTTTAATAGTCCGTAGGTGTGAATGTAAGTGTGAGTGGTTGCCTGTCTCTTTAGTCCCTTTTACACATGCACTGCAACCCTGAACTTATGTAGTTATTACCCAGAGAAGCTGTATGTGACAATGCAAATGTCCAAATCATTTAGACCGGACATTATTCCGACTTTACTCTGGCAGCTCCCTAGAACAAAGTCTGCGTAATGTCCAACTGAGGCCATGTGTGAATAAAGCTGCCATGTTGATGACGTTTCCATATCACTGGCACGAAACCAGAAGAATACGACGTCCGGAGTTCATATGAGAAAATAGGAGAAAGTATGAAAAAATATGTCAGCCAATATGTCAGCCCTTTATCAGATTGACTACTGACCTGTCCAGAGTGTGCCCCGCCTCTCGCCCAATGTCAGAGGCTCCCAAACTTTTAGGACCATGTACCTCTATGTATCAAACCAAACTTCCTAATTACCACTTCTCATCGCAGATATCAACAATGTAACAATGAAAGAGCCACTTCCCCTTGTGTTGGTGCGTTTGGTCGAATACAAATTGAAATGCAAAAAAACGTTGCCTATTTACAGCCTCTACTGTTCCTCTGGCCTTGTGACAGTAAATCCCAGATTGATGTAGCTAGCCTGGTAACATCTTTTCATTTTGATGCTTTAATCAATGACTGTTCAAGTCATTGCAACAGCTAGCGCTACTAGTTCCTGATATGTCGGACGTTACGTGCAACCAAATTTATTTTCTAAAATACTGAAATGATTAACAAATAATTTCTATATCATTGTAATTTGATGTAAATATGCAATGAATAACTGTTGTCTGTATTAAAATGATATTCAATTAAATATATTTTTAGGTTTTAATTTAAGGACTTGGACCAGTTTCAATGTAATTGCTAGGTCTTTTAGCAAGACTCTTGCATACCACCAAACAGGAGCTTGCGTATCACAAGTGGTATGTGCACCAGTTTGGGAATAGATAATGGATGGATGGACCTCAAACTATGAACCCAACCTGCACTCAAAGAAACTGCAGTATATATTAAATTGGTCTATCTCTATAAATTAAGCATATAGATAGATAAATGTAGATTCATCTCAATGCAGAACAGCAAATATATGTTTTTACCTTTTTTACCAAAAAAGTTATCCACATACTCCTTGATCTCATGGCAGTCCCAACCCAGCAGCTGCCCGACTTTATCTGATATGCCTTCCAAATCAAGGACATCGCGTACACGACAGGTGACCATCACAGTGCATCCTGGGAGAAGCTGACGATTTAACAGCCCTGATATGAGGTCTGCTACAGGCAAAGGCTTTTCTGGGTCCAATAGCTCTATCTTCACGTCTTGTTTGGAGAATTTGCTGTGAAACTCGTCATAGCCATCCAGCACCCAACAGCTTTGCTCTGGATTGGAAAGGAGGTAATCCACAATGGCTTCCTGCTCAGAACACAGAAATATAGATAAGGAATATCCGAACAACAGTGGAAAAGTATTAGTTCACCTTGCAACATTTGAGGCTATTATTTGTTTGTTACACTGTGTGTGGTCTACTTGCCTTTTCAAGACAAAATCCTAGGAACACATGGCTTAAAATACAGTCTTTAAATGGTGCACATGTTGAGTATATATAATCAACCCTCTACTCTCTAAAGTCTCTTTACAGAAGTCCTCTGACTGTACTACTAATGGAAACCAATAATATTTAAGGCACCATCACCAATTATACATAGGTATAGATTGATACCTATGTCCTTGTCTGTAGCACTCTACTACATGACTCCTGTAATTCAGTCTGAATAACTTTTTTCTTGCTCTCATCTCCTTTTTTCTCTGCTTACAAAACTATACAGTTCTTTCCTTTATAAGATGTTTATTTACCTCCGCCAAGGAAGTTATGTTTTCGATTCTATTTGTATGTTTGTTTGACAGCAGGATTACAGAAAAAACTACAGGTCAGATTTTCATTAAAAATGTGGTGGATGGGTATAGCACAGGCCAAGGAAGAACCCACTGAACTTTGGAGCAGATCAGAATCATGGTGCGGATTCACGCCTTATTTTACACTTATAGAAACGGAGGTCTGTGCTCTTCTAGATTCATTTTAAATTCAAGTGGACATTTTTAGAAATGTATATTTTAGTATCAGGACCGGTTCTTGGCACCACTCAGGTTCATGAATACAGCCCCTTATGACCTTACTTTCAAATTTAACATCAGAAAAGTCCTGACAAATGAAAGCACTGTTCTAGTATTGCTACCTGCATACCTTGTTGTGGTCACCCTCTTGCATGTGGACGTAATGTTGGAATAGCAGCTCAGACAGGGAGAGAGGTTGGGACAGTACGTTGAGCTGACGAAACTCCAGCAGCACAAAGAGGTAAGATGAAGGGATAGGGCCCTTTAAGAGCGAAGGGGATAGAAACAGAAACAGTAAGATAACGAACTAAAGACAAAATAAGAGAATGAACCAAGCAGAGGAGGAACAGTTAAAGGGGGACTCCACCAATTGTACACATCAAAGTCTGTTTACAGGTTTTGTGGAGTACTACTGCATATGTGAAAAGAAGTATTTTGTGGCCTCAGAGGGGGCTGTGCGAAATTGGCTGACACTGGCGACTACGAGTTTGTAAAATGAAAAGAACTGGGAGTTTGGAGTAAAAAAAAGAAGTGAGTTTACCTGACTTCTTTAGCTCGCTCCTCATCTCAGCTTGAGGTTAGAGTATCTTTGATATAGAGTGCTGGTCTAAAATGAATACAGCTATAGCTTTAGCCTGAAGCAAGCTTACATTTAAATGTATACATTCAGCTAAGTCTGATCAAAACTTAACTCCACTCCAAAGGGAACCTTTAAATGTATTTTTACTGTGATAAAAAGGTTTGGAAAGGATTTAAACACCCTTTAGATGCCCGTGACATAACTTGAGGCAATTTATCAGACTTCACACAGCTCTCTCTGGAGCTACAAACCGTTTTTCACACTCAGTCAGAAATAGTTTCCAGGTGACATTTAGCCCAATGTTTCACCTGACTCAAGAGTTGGATTGCACAAATAAAAATCTAATAATTTTTTATATTACCCAAATATCTCTCTTCGTAGTAATAATAATAATGTGATAAATCCTGTTCCAATTCAATCCAGTAAATTGGCACATAATATCACAGATTATGACGAAAATATGTACAAAAAAAAATATTGAATGCTGATGACAAAAATGTAAACTTACTAGCCCATGTGCCCACTGTTGTCCTAAACAAGACATCAGCAGAGTTTTTCCTGATCCAGCCGGGCCAACGAGAACTGTCACCTTCCCTGCACATCCCTGGAGGAAGGTCTCCAAAGTCACTCTGGAATCCATAGACCCATAATCTCCATCAGGCTCTGAGTTTAGTGAAAAAAAACCGTTGTGTATATATGACCAAATTGTACTGTAAGAGACGTATTTCTATCTAGGTTGAGTGTCCCCACCTCCGTTATCACCCATTTTATTTTTTCATGTACCACATTGAAGTATATTTTGAAATACTTCAAATAAATTCAGCAGATTTTTGATGTACAAAAAGAGGAAGAGGAAGTCAATCCTACCTGGTGTTCTGCCCCCTTTGTCTGCTGATCCAGGGGTTTGATCGGGTCTGTCCCTAGCTCTGTTTGCCGTTCTTAGCGTGACCCACACATTCTCCAGCTGGACCTCACTCACCAGGCGCTCACTGAGTCGCTCCCACCTCCTCTGCAGTAAATGCGTCACTGCAGCAATGTACTGCGTCCAGTAATCTGTGTGTACAATACATTATAAAACACATTATTTGTAGAGGAAGGAATAAGAATTATTGGGCCTCATTCACCGATTTTCTAATTTTCTTTTTCTTGTTTTTGAGAGAGGTTCTAAGAAAGGTCTACGTCAGATTCACGATGTTTTCTTAAACCACAGAACTGTTTCACCTGTGTTCTGATAATGATGAATCCTATTGATCTCGCAAAGTGACATAACCAATAATTTTGCACAACAATTCAGCACTCAAATGCATAAGTGTGCTCTTGAGTGTGCGTAGATTCTGTTTGTACCTAAGAACAAATCCTGAATAAGAAAACTTTGGTGAATGTAGGAATCTTCGTGATAACAGCGTAAAGCCAGGCTCAGACTACAGGAGTTTGGAATTCCCAACCGATTTTGAAAATGGGTTGCATCACGCACAGAATCTTCACAGATTTTCTTCTCTCAAATCCTTAAATACATACACTTCAGGATTTGAAAGTAGTTGGGCACCACACATTACAGGATATTATTAAGACGATTGTGCCGGAGAGAGCAACGCACCACACATGACCTCACTGGGAAACGAATGGAAACAAAATGGACAGGGAGCGAGAACTTGCTGTAATAGGCAGTCGTATTTTTGCCACATATAGACAAGCCTTTCCTCCATCTTAGCTGTCCAACGCACCTACACTGTAGATTTCGCGGTCGCCATTTTTATTAAGGACCTTTCCTTCACGTTTGTCTCCGTGCAGCAGACTTGTCTCTCTTGTTACGTAATCATAACCCTTATCATCCAGATTCTCTGAAATATGAAACATGATGGAAATTATCGAATTGTGGGGCTGCAAACAATTCGGGAGGTTCAAGACTTCATCTGTAAACCCCTCCCGCTATCAGATAATCTGGGCGGAACATCGGTACCAACCAAGGTCCCGGACTGGATTTATCCTTCGATTGTTGGGAAGGGTGAATTGGGGTTATATCGGCCCAAAACTCCTGTGGTCTGAGCCTGGCTTAAGTGGGTTTTAAGAAGATATTTCTTCTCGGAATGAGGCTCAATCTTCCTGAGGAAGTGCAAAGTTGAGACACACAATATATTGTGTCTCAATATTTTTTTTATATTTCTATTTGCAGTTTCAACAGATAACTTCCTGTTATGTAACAAAGTTACTTTACTACACCTAACAATCAACATTTAGAAAGGTCGCAATACAAGAAAACAGATTATTTGGTTTGAAAAGGTCTGCGTGTGTCTGGCAAATAAAATGACTTCAAAACAGAAATCCACCAAAAAAAGAAAAATCAACAGCTTGGCATTTGCAATTCATGCAGAGGGAGTTGGCTGTTGGTCATCTGAGTAAACTGGTTTTGCTTGAGCTCTGAACATGAGAACTGGTTCAGCCTGGTAATATGATACTCAATAAAAGCAGCATAGTAAAGATGCCTGGTTTAGTCTCTCAATTAACCCAACATTACTGTGGAATGCAAACATCTTGTACCTTTTAAGTTTGGACTTTACTAGGTGTTTTATGGTTACGTCTTGATGTTGGTAGCAAGCAACACTTACTTCAGAAATAACTTTGTCAAAGAAGAGCAAGTGCTTCATGCCCAGACTTTACTGCTGTGTACTCCAGCCATAAACACTTGACAGACTTAAACTAACGTATTTCAATGTATCAGAGATAACTTTTTTAAGAAAGAGATTCTTCACTCAATCAAAACTCTAAGAAGAGAAAATGTGGACTTAACCTTTGTGGTCCAAATGAACAGTGATACGTTTCATACTGAAAAGTCACCTTTTTAGAAACAACATGGCTAAGTTCAAAATTACATTTAAAAACAAAACTCCTCATCTCTTTGCTGATTTTGACATCAGATGATATGCAACCACTACGCTTCACAAATTTCACTGGATTTAAATGAATGCCTGCAGTGAATACAAAAAGCATCCAGGTCCTAACATCTGTCATTAAGGATGTATAAATAAAAAAAGAAAGCAGTCATATCTATATATATCTATATATATATATATATATATATATAGATATATATATAAAACGCAACACTATAAGCTCTTTGTCCATGATACTTTAACTTACTTAGCAATTTGGCGTTCTCTCTTCCAAATAATCCAGCCATGTAACTATCCATTTATGAAGTGAATTTGCACACTTTCATTTCATGAATATGCACAAACATTAATAGTTTGTAAGATGGGCATTTAACAATGTAACGGGAAACAAAACAGAAGTAACAGAAGCTCCATTTAAAGAGGGAGACAGTTGGAAAACGGCAGATTAATTGACAGGTTTTTCCATCTCCAAATCATATCATAATCATATCGGCCTTTAGAAATCCACTATCGGTCGATTTCTAGTTTCTTCTATGTAACTCATGACATTTGTGAATTAGTGTCTCTTTCTCTGGCCCTGTCAACCCACACGGTGCCATGTTAGTTTGTAGCTGCAATGTAACAACGTTGAAGCATTGTGTGTATGCATGTTCTACCGATCCGTGGGCGTTTGATGAGCTGCTCTGAAGGCGGCGATGACGACTTCTCATCCGTTACACTGGGACTGGAATGTTCCCAAACACCTACAGTGCAGAAAAAACATACAAACCATACAGTACATAAAAAAATACCAGCATTACTATAAAATATCCAAAATGACTAAAGCTATCAAGTGCGCTGCAAGAATCTTGCATGTGTTGTCATTATTCTCAGGCTCTCACTTTTAGTTTCTAAATCATCTAGTGATGAATTAAATAAAAAAGGAAAGGCCGGGGATTCCCAAAATGAAACAAATGTCATACGATTTTCTGAAAATACTGTATGCTGATTGTTGCTGCTTCTCCCCACTGTTGCCTTTTACTTTCACTTTTCCTTTTTGGTTTGCCATTATCTGCTGCGGGGCGCTTCACTATAGACATAATAATAATAATAATAAAGACAATGATACAACAGTAGAAGAAACACCTTTCACAACAAACTACTGGATCACCTGCCTTACACCGTATCAAAGTTGTGTCACGTTCCTGGTCAGCCACTTTTCATTTTGGGAGCTGCATTGGCTGTGTTCAATAGGCAAATACACAGCAGCAGCACAAAGTCAACAATAACTGCGTTGGGAATGAAGTGTTAGGCCGAAAAGAAGATTGCATTTAATTTACGCTGTTGAATGTTGCTATTGGATTGATTGGTCTCTTATTTTGTTTATTGTGGAACAAAGAGTCTTTGTAAATGCAGCACTCTTGAAATACTGTGTGGCACTGTGTGGTTGCTCTCCTGGCCACACCCCAGTCTGTGCTGCAATAGATGGGGTTTTCCATTAAACACTTTCATTTCAGTACATAGAGAGAAATGCAGCCACAATTCATGCCCTGTGTCATTTTTGCAAAATTACCCCTTTACAATACCTTATATTTCATTTGACATCATTCCTGCCTTGTGTCTAAGCATTACCTTTCATGACTTAGGCCATTTGACTACTGGACTGTAGGTGACTCAGGATGCTCTCACAGAGCGAACTGTAAACACTCAATAGAAAAGCTCAGAGCGTCATATCTCTACTCACTGTTTTCACATCCAGCCACTGACATGAGCCTGGACTCCAGGTGCATGGGGATGTTCTCACACAGGATACACATGCTCTGAAGGAAGACACGGCAATCAGCAGCGTTGGCCACCCTGAAGTACTCCAACACGGCTTGGATGTGTTCCGTTACTGCTGCTGCTGCAGAGGGGCTACTGGAGGCCAAGTTGATGTTCCAACCGGCACCACTGGGCATCATCTGGCACAATTGCATGATGACTGCGGGTGACTGACCGCTAAGGATACAGAGCAGTTCTGAGGATTCCTGAGCCAAGACGGAGTTCACATTTTCGCCGCCGGGATCAACCCCCTCATCCATGGTCAGACTCCATCAGCTGATAAACAAATGAGCAAACATGAACACAAGCACATGTATTCAATTTCCCACACAGGCCCACACATCAAAGACAGCTTTGACTGAGGAAACATATGCAACAAAACAAGATAACACCTATGTAAACTAGTGGGGAGCCACCTACATTACTTATTGCAGGGGTCACTAATAGGCGGACAGCGGAGAATTATTACGTGAGTCAGAGACGTTATTTCACATGACGTTCTTCAAAGAGAGAAAAGAGGTCAGAGAGACCAGACTCTTATTGGTGGTTTCTTCACAATGACAGCTTAAAACCAGTATGTCTCATATGTTCAGAGGCCGTGACGATTATTAAAGCGGTAATGTGAAGCGTTACTACGAGACAAAGCACAACTCTTTTGAGCAAACGTAACCACTCACATCTGAAATGAAGACAAAGAAAATAAACCTAAGAGCCCAATATGATCAGAATCCTAACACATGAATTCAATGACCAACTATGATGTTAACAGAGAGAATAGGAAAACCACAGATAAAGTCGCTGCACACACATTTCTCTTGTTAGAAGATGAGAAAAATATAATATCGTGGCTTTTTTGATTGACATCACTTCACACCTGAATGAACTGAATTTAAAGCTGCAGGGCAATTCAGTGAAATTATTTTTTCTAAAATTAAGTACTCTATTTTAAGATGCACATTTTCAAAAGCTTTCTGTTCTGTCAGTTATTCTTTAATCCAGCCCTTATTTTACTTGAAATGAGAAGAACATGTATTTCTATGTATTATTTATAATCCATCAAGTTAAATGTGAAAACTGAGAATAATAATTGTTAAAATATAATTGATGTGTACTTTCTTTATTTGATTTGACAGTTGTTGGCTACACAGAGACGTTGTTACTACTACTAGGCTTCTTGAATATATATGCCACTAAATAGCGCAAGTAATGTTCCGGACCTTTGCCCGAGGAGATTTTCTCAATCTGGACCTTTTGGAATGTTAATTGAATACCCTGACCTATTGTTTCAATAAGTCAGGAAACGTTTAAAACACTTGCCTTAGTTGGTTTTACATGAATGTCACTCACCTTCTAATATTGTCTATTTTCATGGGGGTGACGTTTTATATTATGTTTAATGAAGATGAAGCGCTACTATTAAAGGATTCTGTTATTTCTATTCATATTTAAGTAGATTCAATGGATCACTATTCAGAAACAGACAAGGTTGTACGTATGTCCGACAACATACAGCCTAATAGGCACGTGAGTTTTACGCAGTACTTTTTAGTGCTGCTTTTTATGATTTTTTTTAAAAACTTAATTATTTTCGTTTTGAACGGCCATAACGCTTTTGATGCCTTCAGTGTAAATGAATTGTAGGACAAAATTCACAAGGACAAGAAGTGTCCCTCAAACCTGACCTGAAATCATTTGTAGTATCGCAGTGTGATGAGTCTTTCACCTGCAGCCCTACAGACACAGACTCTAGGCTGCACTAAAAGGTGCAGTTCCAATTCGTTTAAAAGTTAGATAATACTGATATAAATAAAAACAAAGCACTCACCAACAACTGTTGTCGTAGACTGCATGCCTCGGCAGCCGGAGTATCTTTTATTTAAAAACGAAACCAAAGGGAGCTGCGTATATAGTTTTGGTTTCACTTTTGCGCAGCAGCGGGAACCGCTCATGGGATTTCTACCAGAATGCCCCTAAGGTTTAGGCGACAATTTTGATGAGAAATGCGGGATTCTAGTTTAATACATTAATTGTGTATTTTCTTTTTCATATTTCATCATTTGTCTTTCCATCTCCATTATTTCCAGACTTACTTTTTCTGTTCAGTTACTATTAACATAGTTCGTCTGTATTGTTGTCTATAACTTAAATGTCTACATGTCATTAAAAATGTCTCCTCTTCGGTCAGCTGTGGTTGCCTTTGGGTTTGTTTCTGAGTGAATCCTTTTCAATGTCTTGTGTTAATGTTTTAGTCATTTTATCAATAAAAAAACGTGTGTGTATGTGTGTGTGTGTGTGTGTGTGTGTGTGGGGGGGGGGGGGGGGGGGGGGGTGTTACAACGAGATCGAGATGTGTGTGAGTTACATCCTGCATCCGAAAGGATTAATTCAGTATGTGCAAAAAGCCAACGCTTGCAATAGAACTGGGCTGCACTGTCAGGCACATGTTCAACACTTGCTGGCAGTCCGCCATCTGCTGTTTCGCTGAGGAGCCGCAGTCTAATCAGCATCCACTGCAAGAGGTAGAGGAGACTCTTGATCTATGGCTCAAAATGTTGCAGCTATGCAGTTTGAATCTAATCCACCTGTGTTAACACATACTAGTTGTCAACAATGTGATTTGCCCCACATAAAAAAAGGATATTCAAGTCGAATGCTCACAGAAGGGCTCTGAGGCAAAAAGATGCCCCATCTATCTGCTCATCATCTCTCAATCCTTGAAGCTGTCTGCAGTCCTTTTTATCCTCGCTTTTTGAGACACAAATAGATTATACCATGAGTGGTCAAAGCTTTTCTACACACATGCTATCACTTTGGTGACTCCTTAGCAGACTGGCCTTTTACAGAAGATTCAACAACTGTCTTGTCCTTGTGCCTCACAAGTCCCACCTCCACCACGCTGCCTAACCTCTGACCTCGCAGCCTCTCTCTTCCTTCTCGGTATATTGACACCTATCTAATTACATGGAGTTGGCGTAATTATAGATGCAGCACACCAAGTGTAAGCTTACAAGAAAAACGTGATAAAACAAAAACAAATTCAACACATTTATTACAAAAATGAATGATTCATGGGTTTGCTCTCAACACAGGCAGTTGTACAAAATGAGCAGATGATACCAATTTCTTTTGTTCCACTAGGAGCCACCATGGATTTGAATTAATTAATTGATTAATCAATTAACACATTTTGTCAGTTATGCCTGTTTTTTTTTAAATGCAACAATTATTTCAGTAAATTATTTCTTAATTCAGTCACATAGTCATCATGCTTGGGGAGCATAAATGAATAGGAAAAGCTTTGACCACTTTCTTTTCAAAGTAGCCTAAATAGCATGAGCATCGCATCTGACCAAGTGAGGTAAACACTGGAGTGGGTGGGCTTTGCTTTGAGCCATCAAACAGCTGCTTGCTCACTGCGACTGCCTGCCAACCCTTACCTGAACATCAAATAATTATTTATATTGACAATGAGCAAATGTGTTGATTTTCCCAAAGCAGCATAGTTGGCAGAAATGTGATTTGATCACGCAACCATTTAGTGAACATTCTATTCAATGAGATAGCACAGAGAGGCGTGATGCATTTTCACTATTCTTGATGTGACTTAAATATTTCACTTTATCATTTGTTATTTGTTTTTCTCTCGCCTGACATAGCTCCATATCAGTACACCAATAAGGACATATTGTGACATCCAAGGCAAATCTCAAAGCAGCATCAGGGAAACATTTTTTTCTTTTAACACTTAAAGTATTTCCAACAATGTTTCAACCAGTATTCCATATTGGTCGAAACACCGTTTAAGTTTAATCAATATGCAGTCAACCAATCCAGGGCGAGCCTTGCATCCTCCCACTCTTTGATGACATGCCCACTTCTTTCACTTTAAAACAGCAACATTTAAAACTTCTCAAATTACATGATATAGTATGACAGAGGGCCCCTAACAAATGTGGCTCATGGAGAAATAGCACGTGTTCCTCATTGCACCCCAAGTTAGCTGGCAACTGGTTCATTTAGATCACTGAATCACACTCAATCTGTAAATCAAACGTAATCTCCTCTAAGAAGACATCACAAGGCTTGGAATTTACATTTAAGAAACAGTGAAATTCCTGTGAAGTCATGAAGAGTTTGTTTAGAAGACAACAATACATGTGCAATTTTAGATATCATATTTTAGATAATTACACTCAATTATTAATTTATTTTTTGTTTAATTAGTTATTAAAAAAGATAACATTGGAAGTCATATCTGGGTATTTTAATGTGCACAATAAAATCAACAATATTATTCTGATTTGAAGAGTTGCTTCCTCAGTCAATAAAGGACGCCATTATCTTTGAAAATTAAGTTTACCATCACGTCATGTCAAAACAAGTACCAAAACAAATGCTCCTAATCGGTATCAGAACTAAATCATTCTCTAATTTTCTCCTCTCTACTCACCTCAGCACATGCAGATTTATTTGAAGGCAAGAAACCAAACAAGCAGTACAAAATAATTCAAGACCTGGTGTCAACTGTAAACTACCTCTCATGTATTTGCTGTCCGACTGTCAGCAATCAAATCTTAAATTCCTAATATGAATTTAAAATCTCACAACATAATCTCTAATTAAAGAATTTTCTATGAATCAGCAAACATCAAATAACTTTAATGATGTTTACACCTTATGATGTGAGTGATAACGCCACAGCTTACTGTTGGATGTAAACATTTTTAGTTGTATTTATGTGAAATTAATTAATTAACTATTCCATCTGCTGTGTGTGTGTGTTTTAAAAGAAGGTATCATAAGTTGCTTACTTAAGGTAGGGATTCTCCCAAATTTAGTACCACCAAAATATTTCAAATGCTTCAAGACTCAGCTGTCATCCTCACCATATTTGGCACATCAACCTGCTTGAAGCTTTGCTTTGTAAGCAAACCAGACTGAATATAAGGGGTCCAAGGACAGCCTGAGAGAGTGTGGTGGAAGACCAGTGGAGTTCCTGCTTGTGGTGAGGTGGTCTACTGTTATGCAGTGTGCCATTTAAATGTATTCGTCTTTTTAGAAATTAGTTTACGAAATATAGTGTCATTTAAATGTATTCCTTTTCAATTCACTTCGTGCTTTCCTTTAGCACAAGAGGAAATGTATATTGGTCACGTGACTTTATAATATAGTATGTGTAGGTGTAAGTTATATTTTAACAATTAATTATGGTTGTTTGCTGCACTGAAAAAATCCTTCTGTTTTCAATAGGTTTGTGGAATACAACACTTTTTTCACAAAGGGGAAGAGTACGGTATGTACAACTTTTACCATTGATTACTTTTTTATTGATGTATATTTGTCTGTTTAAACTGTGACCTCAGGTGTTGTGAATCCAATTTAGATGGAACTCAATAACTACTAGAGTTGGTCAGTCAAATCTAGTCAATTTTATGTATATAACCCAAGATCACAAATTTGCCTCAAGGGGCTTTATAATCTGTAAAGCATACGACATGTAACATCTGCCTCTTGGGACTACAGATGAAAAATAGCCTCTTGGCTAACACTGGCGCATTTACAGAAATGCGCCAGAAATTATTAATGTGCACTGTCCATCATCAAATAAACCATTTAAAAGAAAAATAGAACAAAGTCCTTAGACCCTCAATTCAGACCCCCTTAAGAGGGTAAAAATATAAGAAACCTCAGTAAGAGAAATTGAGGAGGGATCTCTCTCCCTGGACCAAAAAACGTGTAATAGATGTTAAAGGTACAGAACAGAGCAACAATACATTTGCAGTATAGACAATCAGCCTTTTGGTCTGAAAGGCTTTTACTAAGCTTAAGGCCAGTAATTATGCAAAAACATTGGTTTGGTTTGACTGTATTAACTGTTCAGTACAACACCAGGCACTTAAGCACTGTTATAAGACATGAACAGAAAAAAAAACATTGGTATTGGTTGACTTGCTTCACAGACATAAGCCGCCACCATGAGTACAGACGCGGAGATGGCCTTATATGGCAAAGCTGCCATTTACCTACGTAAGCCAGAGAGGGAGAGAATTGAGGCTCAAAACGCACCATTTGATGCCAAGAGTGCCTGCTACGTGGCCGATGCCAAGGAGCTGTACTTGAAGGCAACAATCATCAAGAAAGACGCTGGCAAAGTCACCGTCAAAGTCCTGGACACTCAGGAGGTAGGTATCATAAAGTCAGAGCCAACTGGGAATTCAATATGATCAGTTCTCATTGTGACAAATTTCATGTTTCAGGAGAGGACAGTTAAAGAAGATGATGTCACTCCAATGAATCCTCCCAAGTATGACAAGATTGAGGACATGGCCATGATGACCCATCTCAATGAAGCTGCTGTGCTGTATAACCTCAAAGAGCGTTATGCAGCATGGATGATCTACGTAAGACAATCTATCTAAAGAGAATGAGAACTATTGAAAATTACTTTATTTTTAGGAAACATAATGTTAACTGTTGAATCTCTATGATAACTTTCAGACCTACTCTGGACTGTTCTGTGCCACTGTGAACCCCTACAAGTGGCTCCCAGTGTACGATGCTGAATGTGTATCTGCCTATAGAGGCAAGAAGCGTATGGAGGCTCCACCCCACATCTTCTCTGTCTCTGACAACGCTTATCAGTTCATGCTTACTGGTAAGCTACAACAATGTAGATGATATCACTGTATGAGGGTTCTGTTGCAGTGAAACATAGTTAATTCTTTTGTTTCTTATTTAACAGATAGGGAGAACCAGTCTGTCTTGATCACGTAAGTTTGGTTCATTTACAATTGTTGATTTTGTTGAGATAGTCAAATATCTTGATCAAATTCTTATAAGTCTGTGTTTATACCTAGTGGAGAATCTGGTGCTGGGAAGACTGTGAACACCAAGCGTGTCATCCAGTACTTTGCAACAATCTCAGTTGGTGGACCGAAGAGGGACACATCAAAGGTATGATCCTGATGATTACAATTCAGGGTTCTTTACCAATGGAACATTTTCCAAAGTCATTTTCTGATATTGCTTCTAATACTGGATTATAGGGGTCACTGGAGGATCAGATTATTGCAGCCAATCCCCTGCTGGAGGCCTACGGTAATGCCAAAACTGTGAGGAATGACAACTCTTCTCGTTTTGTAAGTATGAAACAATTTCTATACATGTGAGAGGCCTTGTTACTGATTGTTCATACAGAGGAACATTAAGAATCCCTTTGTTCCAAACAGGGTAAATTCATCAGAATCCATTTTGGCACATCTGGCAAACTGTCTAGTGCTGATATTGAGACATGTAAGTAATAATACTCCATGTACATACAAATGACTCAAATTGAGAATTGGCCTAGCTGTGACTTATAAACAATATTTGTAGATCTGCTGGAGAAGTCTAGAGTGACATTCCAGCTTCCTGATGAAAGAGGCTACCACATCTTCTACCAGATGATGACCGGCCACAAACCTGAGCTGCTTGGTAAACAGATTGAGATGTTGCAACATTTCACCTACTGTTTTCATATGAAACTAAAGTATTGACATTTTCAAACTTATTTGATCACCAGATTTGGCACTCATCACAACCAACCCCTACGACTTCCCCATGTGCAGCATGGGTCAGATCACTGTGGCCAGCATTGATGACAAAGTTGAGCTGGAAGCCACTGATGTGAGTGATTTTCACTTCAAACTATTGAATGTGTTTTGTGCAATACATCCAAAACTGCTCTTTAAAGTGCATTTTCTTAAGTGATTATGTTTTGTGTGGACACATGTTTTGAATTCAGAATGCTATTGATATCCTGGGCTTCACAAATGAAGAGAAGATGAGCATCTACAAGATGACTGGTGCTGTGCTCCACCATGGTAGCATGAAGTTCAAGCAAAAACAGCGTGAGGAGCAGGCTGAGCCTGATGGCACAGAGGGTGAGTAGCTTGGGAACAACAGTATTAAGATAAAATAGAGTTTTTAATCACACTGGTTTCTGTTCAAATCATGATGGAAATCACTGAACTATTTTCAGATGCTGACAAGGTTGCTTACTTGCTGGGTCTGAACTCCGCTGACATGCTGAAAGCTCTGTGCTATCCCAGAGTGAAGGTCGGAAATGAGTATGTCACCAAGGGACAGACTGTACCTCAGGTAAACATGAATAATCAATATGCAATATCCTACTAAGGTTTTAAAAAAAAGGTTAGTTATAATAGTTCTAATACTATTATGTAGAATGTAGAAATTTAACATCAGTGTTGAATGTATTACTATGTTTTTGGTATTTCGAAATACCAGTTATCAAAACTGTTAACTAATTATATTCGTCGTTGTTTTCATTCAGGTGAATAACTCAGTGCCTGCCCTGGCCAAGTCTATCTATGAGAGGATGTTCTTGTGGATGGTCATCCGTATCAACCAGATGTTGGACACTAAACAGCCAAGACAGTTCTACATTGGTGTCCTGGATATTGCTGGGTTTGAAATCTTTGACGTAAGCTTATATTCCAATAATTCAGTAGCCAATACTTTTAATGACATAATCATTCTTATTAACAGAAAGAGGTTATGATGATTATATGTGTTCTTGCAGTTCAACACATTGGAGCAGCTGTGCATCAACTTCACCAATGAAAAACTGCAACAGTTCTTCAACCACACCATGTTTGTCCTGGAGCAAGAGGAGTACAAGAAGGAGGGTATTATCTGGGAGTTCATTGACTTTGGTATGGACTTGGCTGCCTGCATCGAGCTGATTGAAAAGGTAATCATTTCATTTTGTGATTCTATATAATTTCAGTAAGGAACACTCTCGTCATAGATTTTAACCATTTATTGCAACAAATGGAAATACAGTTAAACTTGGCAATGATGGCTCCGCTCTATGAATGCTCCCCGGATTAGCCAGCAGCTACTAAGCCAAAACGGGGAGCAACGAGCAACAACCCCTAAGGGTTTACAGGAATGAGCCAGAAGTACATTTTTTAAATAC
Organism: Cebidichthys violaceus; assembly: GCF_023349555.1. Lineage (NCBI taxonomy): Eukaryota > Metazoa > Chordata > Actinopteri > Perciformes > Stichaeidae > Cebidichthys > Cebidichthys violaceus. Next base: position 677,421 of record NW_027176761.1, read on the forward strand.
ATTTCAACCATTTGCCATGAAAGATGAGCTCTGAACTAAAAAAGAGTAGAGGCTGGGGTGGAGGAGGCAAAGCTTTGCCAGCAGTACGGTCTGTAACAGCGTAGGTGTAGAATGAATCAGTAAGGAGGGAGTCATATTTAAATAAACCTCCTTGAAGTGAGAGTGGGTTGTGATTGGTGTGTGGCCGATAGGAAGCTATAATTCAATTGGCTGGTTACAGCTGGGGGCGTATGACTTCCGAGTCCTGCATGAACTAACGCTATGCCTCATTTTCCTTAATTTGACTTAATGCATCACTTAATGACATATTTCTTCCCACTTTTATCAAGCCCATGGGCATATTCTCCATCCTTGAAGAGGAGTGCATGTTCCCCAAGGCAACAGACACATCCTTCAAGAACAAGCTGTATGACCAGCATCTTGGCAAAAACAAAGCATTTGAGAAGCCAAAGCCCACCAAAGGCAAGGCTGAGGCCCACTTCTCCCTGGTGCACTATGCTGGTACCGTGGACTACAACATCGGTGGCTGGCTGGACAAGAACAAGGATCCACTGAATGAGTCTGTCATTCAGCTGTACCAGAAATCCTCTGTGAAACTGCTGCCTGTTCTGTATCCACCTGTCGTTGAGGGTATGATAGTAGCTACAGTAAACTAAAACACATTTTAATGTTATAGATACTGTATATTTTGAACTTTAGCATGTGTTCAAGTACATTTTATGTCGTTCTAAAAATCATGTCTACTTAAAATGATCAACAGAGGTTGGTGGCAGCAAGAAGGGAGGCAAGAAGAAGGGTGGTTCTATGCAGACTGTGTCTTCACAGTTTAGGGTAAGGTTTGACAATGCCAACGTATCTTAGCTTATATTCAAAATCACAATTGTAACATGCCATGATAAGTCACCACTTTGGATCTACAGGAGAACTTGGGCAAGCTGATGACTAACTTGAGGAGTACCCATCCTCACTTTGTGCGCTGCCTGATTCCCAATGAGACAAAGGTTCCAGGTACATAGAGAACATAATCGCAAGAGTCTTTGAGGAGTGGTTTGCTTTTTTTGGTATGGTTCACATAATTTTAAAGACTAAATGTCTTTTTTACAGGTTTGATGGAGAACTTCCTGGTCATCCACCAGCTCAGGTGTAACGGTGTGCTGGAGGGTATCAGAATCTGCAGGAAAGGTTTCCCCAGCAGAATTCTCTATGCTGACTTCAAGCAGAGGTATCAATGGATATTTTCATAGAATGTTAATGTGGACTATTGAAATAAAAAGGTCACAAAATGACCATTAACTCTCTTCTAAAAGGTACAAGGTGCTGAATGCCAGTGTCATCCCTGATGGCCAGTTCATTGACAACAAGAAGGCTTCAGAGAAGCTGCTTGGGTCAATTGATGTCCCACAAGACGAGTTCAAATTTGGACACACCAAGGTAAGCACTTTCCTTTCCTTATTTAACCAAAGACTAATTACTAAAGAGGTTAAGTTGTTTCGTCCAGTATGTAGTATGATTGTTGCTTGCATCTTTTTGACTGTCTGTCAACGGCTAATCTCGCATTCTGCTGGACCCATCAGCCTAATGTTTTTTTAATGCTAATTTATGACTGTATGCTCAAGGACCTGTCATGATTTCAGTGGTTACTCCTCACTACTGTTAACCTGCCGGTAGTGGCCACAAGTGATCATTTGCTTCAGTTTGGACTCTTCAATCAAACATTACAGCAACGATCATATACAAACAGGGCTAGAGACTAAAGGCGTCCTGTTGTCATGGGAACAACAATGTGTTCACTGCAGTAAACCGCAGTCATCTTCGCAAATGAAAAACTCAATTGAGTGTGGACTCAGGCAGAGCGTGTCTTCTCATGTCAGCAGGAGGACATTTCGTTAGTTGTTAGCTGTTAGCAGATGACAGCAGCTAACACATTTTAGCTGCGATTCTGGGACAGCTGCATCGATAAAAATGACAGCATATGAACGTGTGAGTTAAAAATGCTTCCGACACAGGTTGGGTCTAGAAAGGAAGCAATTGTTGTATTTATTCAATCAACCATTACAGAAGTGATCGTTGCAGACAGACCATGCTGAGTTTTAGATGATGTGAAATATTTACTTCCTCAGTTCATCCTACCTTTAATTTATTTTTTGTTTGTTCAGGTGTTCTTCAAGGCTGGTCTGCTGGGTACACTTGAGGAGATGAGAGATGAAAAACTGTCATCACTGGTCACCATGACTCAAGCTTTGTGCCGTGGTTACCTAATGAGAAAGGAGTTTGTGAAGATGACTGAGAGGAGGCATGTTGAAAATAGCTCATTCTGAATGATGGTATGAAAAATCACAAACAACACTGTCCATAACAGCTACTTCTTGTCTGCAGGGAAGCCATCTATTCCATCCAGTACAATATCCGCTCATTCATGAATGTGAAACACTGGCCATGGATGAAGGTGTACTACAAGATCAAGCCTTTGCTGAAGACTGCTGAAACTGAGAAGGAGCTGGCAAGCATGAAGGAGAACTATGATAAGATGAAAACTGACTTGGCTACTGCCCTGGCTAAGAAGAAGGAGCTGGAGGAGAAGATGGTTTCCCTTCTGCAGGAGAAAAATGATCTGCAGCTGCAAGTAGCATCTGTGAGTACACATCAACAGATAGTTGTGCTTTTTCATGTTGTTCATTGTTGGTGTGCTGACGTATATTTGCATTAAATGGATTAGGAAGGAGAGAATCTCTCAGATGCTGAGGAGAGATGTGAAGGTCTTATCAAGAGCAAGATTCAGATGGAGGCCAAACTCAAAGAGACAACTGAGAGATTGGAGGATGAAGAGGAAATCAATTCTGAGCTCACTGCCAAAAAGAGAAAACTGGAGGATGAATGCTCTGAGCTCAAGAAGGATATTGATGACCTGGAGCTTACCTTGGCCAAAGTGGAAAAGGAGAAACATGCCACTGAGAACAAGGTTTGTAAATAATAATCTGACCATCATATCAAGTAAAATGATGATTAGCGCTTATTGACGAGATCTTTCTTGCACACTTAGGTCAAGAACCTGACCGAGGAGATGGCCTCTCAGGATGAGAGCATTGCTAAGTTGACCAAGGAAAAGAAAGCCCTTCAGGAGGCTCATCAGCAGACTCTTGATGACCTGCAGGCTGAGGAAGACAAAGTCAACACTCTGACCAAGGCCAAGACCAAGCTTGAGCAGCAAGTGGATGATGTAAGTTTACAAATACACTCTGATTGAAGAAGCAAAACTGTTCATGAACGTGATGATTCAAATTTGAACAAATAATATTTGTTCAGCTTGAGGGTTCTCTGGAGCAAGAGAAGAAGCTTCGTATGGACCTTGAGAGAGCCAAGAGGAAGCTCGAGGGTGATCTGAAACTGGCCCAGGAATCCATTATGGATCTTGAGAATGACAAGCAGCAGTCTGATGAGAAAATTAAAAAGTAATGTACTTTTTTGAATTTGCACAACAACCATTCTTTTGAAAATGAATGTCAACTGCATGAACTATATGTATTTTATCTATAATCCTCACAGGAAGGACTTTGAAGTCAGTCAGCTCCTTAGCAAGATTGAAGATGAGCAGTCAATGGGTGCTCAGCTTCAGAAGAAGATCAAGGAGCTTCAGGTGACATATTTTGTTACAGAAAACATTACTGCACCCATTTCCTAATGTGTGCATAAAAAGTGAAAGTTCACTGAAAGAAATTACACCTACATTCAACAGGCCCGCATTGAGGAACTGGAGGAAGAGATTGAGGCTGAGCGTGCTGCTCGTGCCAAGGTGGAGAAGCAGAGAGCTGACCTCTCCAGGGAACTTGAGGAGATCAGTGAGAGGCTGGAGGAGGCTGGTGGTGCCACTGCTGCTCAGATTGAGATGAACAAGAAGCGTGAGGCTGAGTTCCAGAAGCTCCGCCGAGACCTTGAGGAGTCCACTCTGCAGCATGAAGCCACTGCTGCTGCTCTTCGCAAGAAGCAGGCTGACAGCGTTGCTGAGCTGGGAGAGCAGATTGACAACCTCCAGCGTGTTAAGCAGAAGCTTGAGAAGGAAAAGAGTGAATACAAGATGGAGATCGATGACCTCTCCAGCAATATGGAGGCTGTGGCTAAAGCAAAGGTACACAATGCATTACATGCTATTTTATTACCTAAATTAATGTAGATAATATAGCATTTCATATTATGAATGAAATCTGATCAATGATCTCATCTCTCTTTCACTCATTAGGGAAATCTTGAAAAGATGTGTCGTACTCTAGAGGACCAATTTAGCGAACTGAAGACCAAAAATGAGGAAAATGTTCGTCAGATCAATGACACAAGTGCACAGAAAGCACGTCTCCTGACAGAAAATGGTATCTACAAGTTATCATTGAATGATCTGTTGTGCATGTTATTGAGAAACGTAAGATGAACTAATGTATCATGACATCTTTCACACAAGGTGAGTTCAGCCGTCAAATTGAAGAGAAAGAAGCCCTTGTCTCCCAGCTGACCAGAGGGAAACAGGCCTTCACACAGCAGATTGAGGAGCTGAAGAGACAGATTGAAGAGGAGGTTAAGGTAAGAAACCATTAAGTAAGTCTACATTTGAATTATCTGAGATGGAATTTAGAAATGTTGTAAATTCATGAATCATTTTTATAAACAGGCCAAGAATGCTCTTGCCCATGGACTGCAATCAGCTCGCCATGACTGTGATCTGCTGAGGGAGCAGTTTGAGGAGGAGCAGGAGGCCAAGGCTGAGCTGCAGCGTGGAATGTCCAAGGCCAACAGTGAGGTGGCTCAGTGGAGAACTAAGTATGAGACTGATGCTATTCAGCGCACTGAGGAGCTTGAGGAATCCAAGTGAGTAACATTTCATACATGCAAAGATATCAAAACATTGTTTTTGTAACGATTTGTATTTCACTGAGCGACAAATTCTATATTTTTCAAACAGGAAAAAGCTGGCCCAGCGCCTTCAGGAGGCTGAGGAGCAGATTGAGGCAGTGAATTCCAAGTGTGCTTCTCTTGAGAAAACCAAACAGAGGCTCCAGAGTGAGGTGGAGGACCTCATGATTGATGTGGAGAGGGCCAACGGTCTCGCAGCCAACCTTGACAAGAAGCAGAGGAACTTTGACAAGGTAGCATTGTTTACTTTGTGTGGCCAAGCCATACAAACAATGACATAGATGTCTTTATAGTGCTACATAACCAACTGAACTGTAGTAATTGTGCTATTCAGGTGTTGGCAGAGTGGAAACAGAAGTATGAGGAGGGTCAGGCAGAGCTTGAGGGAGCACAGAAGGAGGCTCGTTCTCTCAGCACTGAGCTTTTCAAGATGAAGAACTCTTATGAGGAAGCTCTGGATCAGCTGGAGACCATGAAGCGTGAAAACAAGAACCTGCAACGTGAGTTCTAAATAATTTAAAAGTTACATCGTATTCAACACATGTGCATGTGTTAGAATACAGGATTTATATTTTACACTTCAAGGTTTAACAATATTAAACAAATCTATCTGCAGAGGAGATCTCAGATCTGACTGAACAGATTGGTGAGACTGGCAAGAGCATCCATGAGCTGGAGAAGTCCAAGAAGCAGGTGGAGACAGAGAAGTCTGAGATCCAGACAGCTCTCGAAGAGGCTGAGGTACAGATTTTTAAAAGAGATCTTCTGAAATTAATTTCTAAATCGAAGAAAAAAACTATAAAAGGGTTGAAGGCAGAGATGAATATTTAATTCTTTGATATCATCAGGGAACTCTGGAACACGAAGAGTCTAAGATCCTGCGTGTCCAGCTGGAGCTCAACCAGATCAAGGGTGAGGTGGACAGGAAGCTGGCAGAGAAAGATGAGGAGATGGAGCAGATCAAGAGGAACAGCCAGAGAGTGATTGACTCAATGCAGAGCACTCTGGACGCTGAGGTCAGGAGCAGGAACGATGCCCTGAGGATCAAGAAGAAGATGGAGGGAGACCTGAATGAGATGGAGGTCCAGCTGAGCCACGCCAATCGCCAGGCTGCTGAGTCCCAGAAGCAGCTGAGGAATGTGCAGGCACAGCTTAAGGTATTGTAAGACACAGAGTTGTTCCACAGTCTACGGTCAGTACAGGGACATTTTGGCATTCATAATATTTTCATGATATTTTTTCACTAGGATGCACAACTGCACCTTGATGATGCTCTTAGAGCCCAGGAAGACCTCAAGGAACAAGCTGCCATGGTGGATCGCAGGAATGGTCTCATGGTAGCTGAAATTGAGGAACTTAGAGCTGCTCTGGAGCAGACAGAGAGAAGCCGCAAAATCGCAGAACAGGAGCTGGTGGACGCCAGTGAGCGTGTTGGACTTCTGCACTCTCAGGTGAACAAACTCCTTTCATTTCTTCAAAAATTCAATAATGAGATTTACTGTAATGTAAAAATCAGGCATGTGATGATTTAACTGAGAAAATAATTTTATCTTTTAGAACACAAGCCTTCTGAACACCAAGAAGAAGCTTGAGACTGATCTGGTCCAGGTCCAGGGTGAAGTGGATGACACTGTTCAGGAAGCAAGGAATGCAGAGGAGAAGGCCAAGAAGGCCATCACTGATGTAGGTTTAATCTTCATTTGTTCTTACCTTAACTCCAATGTGTTTTTTAAAGATATTGCTAAATAACATGCTATGCTGTCTCCTCTAGGCTGCTATGATGGCTGAAGAGCTGAAGAAGGAGCAGGACACTAGTGCTCACCTGGAGAGGATGAAGAAGAACCTGGAGGTCGCTGTCAAGGACCTGCAGCACCGCCTGGATGAGGCTGAGAACCTGGCCATGAAGGGTGGCAAGAAGCAGCTCCAAAAACTTGAGTCTAGGGTAAGAAAATCATGTTAAGATGTACAAAGCTGAAGCAAGACATTGAAACAATATGGAAACTTACTTATTTTCTTGTGTTTTGAAGGTGCGTGAGCTGGAGTCAGAGGTTGAGGGTGAGCAGAGACGTGGAGCAGATGCTGTTAAGGGTGTCCGCAAATATGAGAGGAGAGTAAAGGAGCTCACCTATCAGGTACAGTCACTTTGATAGTTAAAATGTACAAGACAAAATGATCCAATATACTTATCATTAAAAACATTTTAACTTTCACATCTATATCGTTTATTACAGACTGAAGAGGACAAGAAAAATGTCTCCAGGTTGCAGGATCTGGTTGACAAGTTGCAACTCAAGGTGAAGGCCTACAAGAGGCAGTCTGAGGAAGCGGTAAGGACAAAACATTTATTTTAAACAATGCAAACATAATATTATGTCATAATTCTTTCATGTACACTAGACATTTGACCTTTTTAAACATTTATATACCTTTTTCTATGTATGCTGTATTTTTCTTGTATTCCAGGAGGAGCAGGCCAATGTCCATCTGTCCAAGTGCAGGAAGGTCCAGCATGAGCTGGAGGAGGCTGAGGAGCGTGCTGACATTGCAGAGTCCCAGGTCAACAAGCTGAGAGCAAAGGGCCGTGACTCTGGCAAGGTAACTATATGGCAGTTTAGTGAAAAATAACCAAAATGTTAATCATCACTCTTTGATATATCTGTCAATATGTTAGAACAGATTCTTTACAGTATTTTATTGACCTTACAAAGCATTAAGTTCAAATACTATAAAATAAATTTATCCAAATTTTTGTCCCTTTAAGTTTATTAAAACTCACACAAACCATTTATTTGTTTTTTACAGGGAAAAGAAGCAGCTGAGTAAAGCACATTGTGTTGAATCATAAAATATGATATAATTCTTGCTGAAACAATAAAGCTTAAGCTGTTGATCTGAAATTCTGTCTGTAATACTTGTATCACTTTGTTTCCAATGAAAGGAAGTTGATGTGAGATTTGAATTTTTTTTTTAGGACATGAAAATGTTCCAAAAAAAAAAAGCTTTAAGGGTAATCAAGACTTTTACAGTCGTTAATTAACGCCAACTAATTTTGTTGGTGAAAAATAAAATAAACTGTTCATATTTTATACAACATGGGATGGGATCATTGTAACAATTGTAACTTAGAAAGTTTTTAGCCAACCAGTGACCTAAAAACGTCCTTAATATTTGAGGTGAAGGTGGTACAGGCAGCTGACAAGGAAACAAACAAAAGTGTCACTTAAGTCACTTTAACCCTAACCGGGAAAACAGGCACAGTAATAGATACATTGATTGCATAATCTAAGACGGGCTATCACTTGCGGGCTATTTTTGGAAGTCACAGGAAGTACTGAGACAGCCTGATAAATCTTGCATACTCATATTTGGCTCTGATCAGAGAGCAGTCACCCACACTTGTTCACAAAATCAAGTCACTATATATCAAATATATATATATATATATATGAACCAGACCCTCCTCAAAAACACTGTGTGCATGCACATACATTTAAAAATATATTCAAAGATAATTATAAATTGGTTGGAAGTGTGATGAGAGTGACTTGGGGACACCTTATTTTCAAAGAAAATTTAATTTGGAATTTAAATCATTCTTAATAAGTTTTTTAAGATTGCAAAATACAAGACCAATTGGTGACAATTTAGAGTGTTTTTCACACTGCAAGTTCAATACTATTGCCTGTGACATTTAAAAATTATATTGCTCAACAACTGGAACGAGGTTGACATTCAATATGCACTGCAAGGAGCCAAAAATGGACTTGAAGTTATATCTGCAGAGTCAGTAGAAGTGTTAATAGCTTGACATATGAGTGTGAAAAGCACAGACATATCTGTTACACAAAACAAAAATAGTAGCTATTTTCCAGTATTTATTTCTTGTGAAACTATTTATATAAACAGTATTGCTGAAATGATTTAATTTTGAAGCTTTTTTCTCCATTTAGTATTTTTGAATCAAACAAATCAAACAACCTGTGAGATAGATTAGAATACATGTTTATCCTAAAATTAAAGTTGTTTATTTTAAGTGGGGATTATCACAAATTGAGGATGTGCCTTGACTGACGGAAACCTGAAACATGAGATGTATGTACCAGCGACAAGTGTCACTCACGTAAGCAACAGCTGTGAAACTTACCATATTTGGCATGTGTCCCACATTTAACTTCTGCTTTGTAAGCAAAAGAGGTTCAACACAAGGATTCCATTTCCACTCTGTGAGTGTGGTAGAAGACCTATAAAGCTCATGTTTGTGGTGAAATGATCTATGCTTTAGACCACAGTAGTCCAAATATACAGTACTGTTATACAACATGATGTAATAGAGCAATATGTTATAATAATTCAACATGCTGATATTCATTATTTACTATTTTACCTACAAAAACTTAGGTTAGGTATGCACAACAAATATTAACTAATTCCACACAGGATGAAAGTACAGATCAATCACATCACCTTAGCATGAAAATGGAATTAACACACATAAGTAACCCCCCACTATGAGTAGAGTCAGTCAACAGGTGGCAGAAATTGAGGATCTAAGGGACCCTCTGAAATAGACAGAGAGAGGTTGTGAAGTGTTTGAGCAGCTGATGATGCTAGTGAGTGCATGCAAACATTCCTTGACTAATTCACAAATCAAATGATATATTCCCATCAGTCATGTGATGATTAAAGTGAATCATCACAACCTGGAAGTTTTTGCTGAGGAACTGCAGCACTGCCTGGATGAGGCTGCGAAGAGTGGCAAGAAGTACATTCATAAATTAAAATTTGTTTGTTTACATAGATATTCGACACACAAAATAAATCAAACCGGAAAACACTCAAAACATTAAAACATGCAAATTCATGTACCGTAATATCAAAAACTGATGAAAAACATTGCCAGGCTGAAAAATCTGGTAGTTAGCTGAGGGGGGAGGCCTATTAGAACATGATGTGGGAGCAGCAAGAGCTCCCTATAATGCTCTTGAGGATTAAATGATGTGCTCAGCTCACAGCTTGACAGATCTGGAACCACTAGAGTTATGACAATTATGGGACCTAAAAATGGGATTAAATGAAAAGGTTGACAAATCCTCGCCTACATGTACCGACTTCTTGAAATTTTACTTGAACAGGGAAAGAAGGCAAATGAAAAGCCCATTCTGGCACAAGGACTGTTTTAATAATTTAATGGTCTAACAGGAGATGACTGTAATTTTCACTACATTGTTTCCCCTGAGCAACAAATTCAAATTTATATCAGAGCAATATGAAAAAAAAAACTTCACACAAAAAAATCTGCATTTCTCAAAATAAGAAGACACAGAATAATATTCTCCCAATATCCAAACATTCTGGGCTCTCCTGGCATCGCAGCCCTGTGTTACTTCCCTCCCCCACATTACACTCACCAACTGTAGGGTTGAACAATTTAAATCTCACTCATTTGCTTAGGACAATGACAGCTGTAGTCAATTTAGATTCATGGCAGCTGCAATGGAATCCAATGGTGGCCCTGAGTAACAGTAAAAAAACATGTCTAAATATATCAAAACGTCCACAGGTCTCAATGTCTCAAAGCATTCCTGCAGCATAATCCACTGCTACATGTGCGGATTATTTTTGATTAGTGTGTAACGATGTTGTCATTTGTTTCACACCAGTTACTACTATATGCTTTAATTTACTACTTAGAGCACAACTATTTCAGCAAAACAAATCACTAGTTGGCCCAGTATTATGAAAAAAAAAGATGTCATATAATGGGTGACCATCACTCTGTGGGGTAGAACTAAAACATAATTGAATGTGTTGCTCATGTTTGCACATACAATAGTTGCTGTCCTAATTTTGTTCCCCATCCTTATCATCTCTCTAATGAAATAAGTTTAGAATGCAAGATATTGTCCTCTATTATCGACTACACAAATAGGGTTATCCTGTCTCTGTAAATTTTGGCAGATGGGAAATGATAATTCTGGCTAAATATGGGAACAGCTGAGGAACACCAATGTTTATCCTACAGCTCCTAAGACGGATCTGGAAAACAATGTTGCGAAATACACTTCTTAAGTATGAGAATCACATTTTGATGGAGTTACTTCAACAGGGATGAATAATAATGATGAACGTGTACTTGGGCTATGTTGCAACTAAAAAAGTAACACTTTGAAGTTAAAGAATTTACGTTCGAAGCCTATAAAGATCTTCAGGGTTATAGTTACACACGTAAAGCACAAGTGAAATACAAGATGCTACGCGACTTTTGTAGATATCCGTATGGATTAAAATGTAAGCATATCTGTTCCATAATCTGTGCATCAGACAGACAACTGAAATTTGGACTGAAACGTATTCTGTGGTGATACAGAGTTAATCAATGGGACATGGTCAGGGTCAATTTAGAAATGCCTGATATAAAAATGTAAATTTAAATGTAAATCTAATTTAAAAAAACTGCTCCATATGTACCCCTCTCATTTCTCTTATTGATTGAAATGATATGTATGACTGGCCTCACTGGCTGAAATCCAAAACACTAGACGTTTACCCTAGCAACACCTGCTTCAATTGATGTCTGTAGCACACTCCACATTTGGCATGTGTCCATATTTAACCAATGCTGCGTAAGCAAGCCAGGTTCAATATAAGGGGTCCACCAACACAGAGCAGTGTGGTGGTAGAAGACTCTTGGAGACTTCAGCTTGTGGTAAGCATATGTTCTACATGTTCTAGAGAATGTATTCAAAATTTGAGAAAATGCTTTTTGTTTAACAAATCTTTACAAACCTGCATTAATAACTGAAAATATATATGTTCCCAACAGGATTGTGGAATATATACCAGCATTTTCATATAGAGTGGGTCAGGTATGAACATCTTTCATTGTACTAATTTGTATGTATGATATGTGAAACATTTCATTCAGTTGCAAAGTCATCCATTTTTGTCAAAAAAACAGGTTAGTGTTAATCTAATCACTATCAACTCAGTATGGGAAACTATTTCTAATTAGCAAGGGTGAAACCAATTTGAAAGAAATATGTTGATCATATAAATTAACTTGGTAATTCTGTTTTGTTCAGTCAAATGACTTGAAGACATTTGTTTTAACAAAGATTAACATGATTACTCATATATATCATTACCTCAGAGAAGTAAACTTGCAGTTCCTTTGTAATTATCTAACAGACATAAGCCGCCACCATGAGTACAGACGCGGAGATGGCCACGTATGGCAAAGCTGCCATTTACCTACGTAAGCCAGAGAGGGAGAGAATTGAGGCTCAAAACGCACCATTTGATGCCAAGAGTGCCTGCTACGTGGCCGATGTCAAGGAGCTGTACGTGAAGGGAACAATCATCAAGAAAGACGCTGGCAAAGTCACCGTCAAAATCCTGGACACTCAGGAGGTAGGTATCATAAAGTCAGAGCCAAATGGGAATTCAATATGATCAGTTCTCATTGTGACAAATGTCATGTTTCAGGAGAAGACAGTTAAAGAAGATGACGTCACTCCAATGAATCCTCCCAAGTATGACAAGATTGAGGACATGGCCATGATGACCCATCTCAATGAAGCTGCTGTGCTGTATAACCTCAAAGAGCGTTATGCAGCATGGATGATCTACGTAAGACAATCTATCTAAAGAGAACGAGAACTATTGAAAATTACTTTATTTTTAGGAAACATAATGTTAACTGTTGAATCTCTATGATAACTTTCAGACCTACTCTGGACTGTTCTGTGCCACCGTGAATCCCTACAAGTGGCTCCCAGTGTACGATGCTGAATGTGTAGCTGCCTATAGAGGCAAGAAGCGTATGGAGGCTCCACCCCACATCTTCTCTGTCTCTGACAACGCTTATCAGTTCATGGCAACTGGTGAGTCATTATCATAACAATGTAGAATATATCATTATATGAGGTTTCTGTTTCAGTGAAACATAGTTAATTCTTTTGTTTCTTATTTAACAGATAGGGAGAACCAGTCTGTCTTGATCACGTAAGTTTGGTTCATTTACAATTGTTGATTTTGTTGAGATAGTCAAATATCTTGATCAAATTCTTATAAGTCTGTGTTTATACCTAGTGGAGAATCTGGTGCTGGGAAGACTGTGAACACCAAGCGTGTCATCCAGTACTTTGCAACAATCTCAGTTGGTGGACCGAAGAGGGACACATCAAAGGTATGTTCCTGATGATTACAATTCAGGGTTCTTTACTAATGGAACATTTTCCAAAGTCATTTTCTGATATCGCTTCTAATACTGGATTATAGGGGTCACTGGAGGATCAGATTATTGCAGCCAATCCCCTGCTGGAGGCCTACGGTAATGCCAAAACTGTGAGGAATGACAACTCTTCTCGTTTTGTAAGTATGAAATAATTTCTATACATGTGAGAGGCCTTGTTACTGATTGTTCATACAGAGGAACATTAAGAATCCCTTTGTTCCTAACAGGGTAAATTCATCAGAATCCATTTCGGCACAACTGGCAAACTGGCTAGTGCTGATATTGAGACATGTAAGTAATAATACTCCATGTACATACAAATGACTGAAATTGAAAATTGGCCTAGCTGTGACTTATAAACAATATTTGTAGATCTGCTGGAGAAGTCTAGAGTGACATTCCAGCTTCCTGATGAAAGAGGCTACCACATCTTCTACCAGATGATGACCGGCCACAAACCTGAGCTGCTTGGTAAACAGATTGAGATGTTGCAACATTTCACCTACTGTTTTCATATGAAACTAAAGTATTGACATTTTCAACCTTTTTTGATCACCAGATTTGGCACTCATCACAACCAACCCCTACGACTTCCCCATGTGCAGCATGGGTCAGATCACTGTGGCCAGCATTGATGACAAAGTTGAGCTGGAAGCCACTGATGTGAGTGATTTTCACTTCAAACTATTGAAATGTGTTTTGTGCAATACAGCCAAAACTGCTCTTTTAAGTGTATTTTCTAAAGTGATTATGTTTTGTGTGGACACATGTTTTGAATTCAGAATGCTATTGATATCCTGGGCTTCACAAATGAAGAGAAGATGAGCATCTACAAGATGACTGGTGCTGTGCTCCACCATGGTAGCATGAAGTTCAAGCAAAAACAGCGTGAGGAGCAGGCTGAGCCTGATGGCACAGAGGGTGAGTAGCTTGGGAACAACAGTATTAAGATAAAATAGAGTTCTTAATCACACTGGTGTCTGTTCATATCATGATGGAAATCACTGAATTATTTTCAGATGCTGACAAGGTTGCTTACTTGCTGGGTCTGAACTCCGCTGACATGCTGAAAGCTCTGTGCTATCCCAGAGTGAAGGTCGGAAATGAGTATGTCACCAAGGGACAGACTGTACCTCAGGTAAACATGAATTATCAATATCAAATATCCTACTATTTGAAAACACATAAGTTATATTAGTTCTACTAAAATAATGTATTATAGGGTTCACTCGATACAATAAAAGCCATGTAAGTGTTCAATGTTACCACTTAAAGTTGTATCTATTGAATGCTGAATATAGGGGGGGGGTCCTGTATCGATGTGAGGGTCCCTACAGAGGATGTCATTTGTGTACAAATTCTAAAGCCCTCTGAGGCAAATTTGTGATTGTAGGCTACAAAAAATGAATTGAATTGAATCTTAGATGCATTTATTTCATTTTCGTGTCATTAGAATGACTATAAAAACACCAATAATCTATTATTTTACAAAACGGTTAACTTGTCAAATCACATCGTTATTTTCATTCAGGTGGGTAACTCAGTGCCTGCCCTGGCCAAGTCTATCTATGAGAGGATGTTCTTGTGGATGGTCATCCGTATCAACCAGATGTTGGACACTAAACAGCCAAGGCAGTTCTACATTGGTGTCCTGGATATCGCTGGGTTTGAAATCTTTGACGTAAGCTTATATTCCAATAATTCAGTAGCCAATACTTTTAATGACATAATCATTCTTATTAACAGAAAGAGGTCATGATGATTATATGTGTCCTTGCAGTTCAACACATTGGAGCAGCTGTGCATCAACTTCACCAATGAAAAACTGCAACAGTTCTTCAACCACACCATGTTTGTCCTGGAGCAAGAGGAGTACAAGAAGGAGGGTATTATCTGGGAGTTCATTGACTTTGGTATGGACTTGGCTGCCTGCATCGAGCTGATTGAAAAGGTAATCATTTCATTTTGTGATTCTATATAATTTCAGTAAGGAACACTCTCGTCATAGATTTTAACCATTTATTGCAACAAATGGAAATACAGTTAAACTTGGCATTAATGGCTCCGCTCTTTGAATGCTCCCCGGATTAGCCAGCAGCTACTAAGCCAAAACGGGGAGCAACGAGCAACAACCCCTAAGGGTTTACAGGAATGAGCCAGAAGTACATTTTTTAAATACATTTCAACCATTTGCCATGAAAGATGAGCTCTGAACTAAAAAAGAGTGGAGGCTGGGGTGGAGGAGGCAAAGCTTTGCCAGCAGTACGGTCTGTAACAGCGTAGGTGTAGAATGAATCAGTGAGGAGGGAGTCATATTTAAATAAACCTCCTTGAAGTGAGAGTGGGTTGTGATTGGTGTGTGGCCGATAGGAAGCTATGATTCAATTGGCTGGTTACAGCTGGGGGCGTATGACTTCCGTGTCCTGCATGAACTAACGCTATGCTTCATTTTCCTTAATTTGACATAATGCATCACTTAATGACATATTTCTTCCCACATTTTTCAAGCCAATGGGCATATTCTCCATCCTTGAAGAGGAGTGCATGTTCCCCAAGGCAACAGACACATCCTTCAAGAACAAGCTGTATGACCAGCATCTTGGCAAAAACAAAGCATTTGAGAAGCCAAGGCCCACCAAAGGCAAGGCTGAGGCCCACTTCTCCCTGGTGCACTATGCTGGTACCGTGGACTACAACATCGGTGGCTGGCTGGACAAGAACAAGGATCCACTGAATGAGTCTGTCATTCAGCTGTACCAGAAATCCTCTGTGAAATTGCTGCCTGTTCTGTATCCACCTGCCGTTGAGGGTATGATAGTAGCTACAGTAAACTAAAACACATTTTAATGTTATAGATACTGTATATTTTGAACTTTAGCATGTGTTCAAGTACATTTTATGTCGTTCTAAAAATCATGTCTACTTAAAATGATCAACAGAGGTTGGTGGCGGCAAGAAGGGAGGCAAGAAGAAGGGTGGTTCTATGCAGACTGTGTCTTCACAGTTTAGGGTAAGGTTTGACATTGCCAACGTATCTTATGTATCTTAGCTTATATTCAAAATCACAATTGTAACATGCCATGATAAGTCACCACTTTGGATCTACAGGAGAACTTGGGCAAGCTGATGACTAACTTGAGGAGTACCCATCCTCACTTTGTGCGCTGCCTGATTCCCAATGAGACAAAGGTTCCAGGTACATAGAGAACATAATCTCAAGAGTCTTTGAGGAATGGTTTGCTTTTTTTGGTATGGTTCACATAATTCTAAAGACTACATGTCTTTTTTACAGGTTTGATGGAGAACTTCCTGGTCATCCACCAGCTCAGGTGTAACGGTGTGCTGGAGGGTATCAGAATCTGCAGGAAAGGTTTCCCCAGCAGAATTCTCTATGCTGACTTCAAGCAGAGGTATCAATGGATAT
This sequence comes from Cebidichthys violaceus, assembly GCF_023349555.1. Classification (NCBI taxonomy): domain Eukaryota; kingdom Metazoa; phylum Chordata; class Actinopteri; order Perciformes; family Stichaeidae; genus Cebidichthys; species Cebidichthys violaceus. The sequence goes on from NW_027176761.1 coordinate 693,980, forward strand.
TTTCAAAGAATGTTAATGTGGACTATTGAAATAAAAAGGTCACAAAATGACCATTAACTCTCTCATAAAAAGGTACAAGGTGCTGAATGCCAGTGTCATCCCTGAGGGCCAGTTCATTGACAATAAGAAGGCTTCAGAGAAGCTGCTTGGGTCAATTGATGTCCCACAAGACGAGTACAAATTTGGACACACCAAGGTAAGCACTTTCCTTTCATTATTTAACCAAAGACTAATTACTAAAGAGGTTAAGTTCTTTAGTCCAGTATGTAGTATGATTGTAGTTTGCATCTTTTTGACTGTCTGTCTACGGCTAATCTCGCATTCTGCTGGACCCATCAGCCTAATGGGTTTTAATGCTAATTTACTGTATGCTCAAGGACCTGTCATGGTTTCAGTGGTTACTCCTCACTACTGTTAACCTGCCGGTAGTGGCCACAAGTGATCAACAATTGCTTCAGTTTGGACTCTTCAATCAAACATTACAGCAACGATCATATACAAACAGGGCTAGAGACTAAAGGCGTCCTGTTGTCCTGGGAACAATAATGTGTTCACTGCAGTAAACCGCAGTCATCTTCGCAAATGAAAAACTCAATTGAGCGTGGACTCAGGCAGAGCGTGTCTTCTCATGTTAGCAGGAGGATATTTCGTTAGTTGTTAGCTGTTAGATGATGACAGCAGCTAACACATTTTTAGCCGCGATTCTGGGACAGCTGCATCGATAAAAATGACAGCATATGAACGTGTGAGTGAAAAATGCTTCCGACACAGGTTGGGTCTAGAAAGGAAGCAATTGTTGTATTTATTCAATCAACCATTACAGAAGTGGTCGTTGCAGACAGACCATGCTGAGTTTTAGATGATGTGAAATATTTACTTCCTCAGTTCATCCTACCTTTAATTTATTTTTTGTTTGTTCAGGTGTTCTTCAAGGCCGGTCTGCTGGGTCTGCTTGAGGAGATGAGAGATGAAAAACTGTCATCACTGGTCACCATGACTCAAGCTTTGTGCCGTGGTTACGTCATGAGAAAGGAGTTTGTGAAGATGACTGAGAGGAGGCATGTTGAAAATAACTCATTCTGAATGATGGTATGAAAAATCACAAACAACATTGTCCATAACAGCTACTTCTTGTCTGCAGGGAAGCCATCTATTCCATCCAGTACAATATCCGCTCATTCATGAATGTGAAACACTGGCCATGGATGAAGGTGTACTACAAGATCAAGCCTTTGCTGAAGACTGCTGAAACTGAGAAGGAGCTGGCAAGCATGAAGGAGAACTATGATAAGATGAAAACTGACTTGGCTACTGCCCTGGCCAAGAAGAAGGAGCTGGAGGAGAAAATGGTTTCCCTTCTGCAGGAGAAAAATGATCTGCAGCTGCAAATAGCATCTGTGAGTACACATCAACAGACAGTTGTGCTTTTTCATGTTGTTCATTGTTGGTGTGCTGATGTATATTTGCATTAAATGGATTAGGAAGGAGAGAATCTCTCAGATGCTGAGGAAAGATGTGAAGGTCTTATCAAGAGCAAGATTCAAATGGAGGCCAAACTCAAAGAGACAACTGAGAGATTGGAGGATGAAGAGGAAATCAATGCTGAGCTCACTGCCAAAAAGAGAAAGCTGGAGGATGAATGCTCTGAGCTCAAGAAGGATATTGATGACCTGGAGCTTACCTTGGCCAAAGTGGAGAAGGAGAAACATGCCACTGAGAACAAGGTTTGTAAATAATAATCTGGCCATCATATCAAGAAAAATTTTAATGATCAGCGCTTTTTGAAGAGATTTTTCTTGCACACTTAGGTCAAGAACCTGACCGAGGAGATGGCCTCTCAGGATGAGAGCATTGCTAAGTTGACCAAGGAAAAGAAAGCCCTTCAGGAGGCTCATCAGCAGACTCTTGATGACCTGCAGGCTGAGGAAGACAAAGTCAACACTCTGACCAAGGCCAAGACCAAGCTTGAGCAGCAAGTGGATGATGTAAGTTTACAAATACACTCTGATTGAAGAAGCAAAATTGTTCATGGACGTGATGATTCAAATTTGAACAAACATTATTTGTTCAGCTTGAGGGTTCTCTGGAGCAAGAGAAGAAGCTGCGTATGGACCTTGAGAGAGCCAAGAGGAAGCTCGAGGGTGATCTGAAACTGGCCCAGGAATCCATTATGGATCTTGAGAATGACAAGCAGCAGTCTGATGAGAAAATTAAAAAGTAATGTACTTTTTTGAATTTGCACAACAACCATTCTTTTGAAAATGTCAACTGCATGAACTATTTTATCGATAATTCTCACAGGAAGGACTTTGAAGTCAGTCAGCTCCTTAGCAAGATTGAAGATGAGCAGTCAATGGGTGCTCAGCTTCAGAAAAAGATCAAGGAGCTTCAGGTGACATATTTTGTTACAGAAAACATTACTGCACCTATTTTGTAATGTGTGTATCAAAAGTGAAAGTTCAATGAAAGAAATTACACCTACATTCAACAGGCCCGCATTGAGGAACTGGAGGAAGAGATTGAGGCTGAGCGTGCTGCTCGTGCCAAGGTAGAGAAGCAGAGAGCTGACCTCTCCAGGGAACTTGAGGAGATCAGTGAGAGGCTGGAGGAGGCTGGTGGTGCCACCTCTGCTCAAATTGAGATGAACAAGAAGCGTGAGGCTGAGTTCCAGAAGCTCCGTCGAGACCTTGAGGAGTCCACTCTGCAGCATGAAGCCACTGCTGCTGCTCTTCGCAAGAAGCAGGCTGACAGCGTTGCTGAGCTGGGAGAGCAGATTGACAACCTCCAGCGTGTTAAGCAGAAGCTTGAGAAGGAAAAGAGTGAATACAAGATGGAGATCGATGACCTCTCCAGCAATATGGAGGCTGTGGCTAAAGCAAAGGTACACATACTATTTTATAACCCAAATTAATGTTGATAATATAGCATTTAATATTATGAATGAAATCCGATCAATGATCTCATCTCTCTTTTACTCATTAGGGAAATCTTGAAAAGATGTGTCGTACTCTAGAGGACCAATTTAGCGAACTGAAGACCAAAAATGATGAAAATGTTCGTCAGATCAATGACACAAGTGCACAGAAAGCACGTCTCCTGACAGAAAATGGTATCTACAAGTTATCATTGAATGATCTGTTGTGCATGTTATTGAGAAACGTAAGATGAACTAATGTATTATGACATCTTTCACACAAGGTGAGTTCAGCCGTCAAATTGAAGAGAAAGAAGCCCTTGTCTCCCAGCTGACCAGAGGGAAACAGGCCTTCACACAGCAGATTGAGGAGCTGAAGAGACAGATTGAAGAGGAGGTTAAGGTAAGAAACCATTAAGTAAGTCTACTTTTGAATTATCTGAGATGGAATTTAGAAATGTTGTAAATTCATGAATCATTTTTATAAACAGGCCAAGAATGCTCTTGCCCATGGACTGCAATCAGCTCGCCATGACTGTGATCTGCTGAGGGAGCAGTTTGAGGAGGAGCAGGAGGCCAAGGCTGAGCTGCAGCGTGGAATGTCCAAGGCCAACAGTGAGGTGGCTCAGTGGAGAACGAAGTATGAGACTGATGCTATTCAGCGCACTGAGGAGCTTGAGGAATCCAAGTGAGTAACATTTCATACATGCAAAAATATCAGAACTTTGTTTTTGTAACGATTTGTATTTCACTGAGCGACAAATTCTATATTTTTCAAACAGGAAAAAGCTGGCCCAGCGCCTTCAGGAGGCTGAGGAGCAGATTGAGGCAGTGAATTCCAAGTGTGCTTCTCTTGAGAAAACTAAACAAAGGCTCCAGAGTGAGGTGGAGGACCTCATGATTGATGTGGAGAGGGCCAACGGTCTCGCAGCCAACCTTGACAAGAAGCAGAGGAACTTTGACAAGGTAGCATTGTTTACTTTGTGTGGCCAAGCCATACAAACAATGACATATATATATATATATATATATATATATATATATATATATATATATATATATATATATATATATATATATATATATATATATATGTGTCTTTATAGTGCTACATAACCAACTGAACTGTAGTAATTGTGCTATTCAGGTGTTGGCAGAGTGGAAACAGAAGTATGAGGAGGGTCAGGCAGAGCTTGAGGGAGCACAGAAGGAGGCTCGTTCTCTCAGCACTGAGCTGTTCAAGATGAAGAACTCTTATGAGGAAGCTCTGGATCACCTGGAAACCATGAAGCGTGAAAACAAGAACCTGCAACGTGAGTTCTAAATCATTAAAAAGTGACATCGTATTCAACACGTGTATATGTTAGGATACATTATTTATATTTTACACTTCAAGGTTTAACATTATTAAACAAATGTATCTATCTGCAGAGGAGATCTCAGATCTGACTGAACAGATTGGTGAGACTGGCAAGAGCATCCATGAGCTGGAGAAGTCCAAGAAGCAGGTGGAGACAGAGAAGTCTGAGATCCAGACAGCTCTCGAAGAGGCTGAGGTACAGATTTTTAAAAGAGATCTTCTGAAATTAATTTCTAAATCGTAGAAAAAAGCTATAAAAGGGTTGAAGGCAGAGATGAATATTTAATTCTTTGATATCATCAGGGAACTCTGGAACACGAAGAGTCTAAGATCCTGCGTGTCCAGCTGGAGCTCAACCAGATCAAGGGTGAGGTGGACAGGAAGCTGGCAGAGAAAGATGAGGAGATGGAGCAGATCAAGAGGAACAGCCAGAGAGTGACTGACTCCATGCAGAGCACTCTGGACGCTGAGGTCAGGAGCAGGAACGATGCCCTGAGGATCAAGAAGAAGATGGAGGGAGACCTGAATGAGATGGAGGTTCAGTTGAGCCACGCCAATCGCCAGGCTGCTGAGTCCCAGAAGCAGCTGAGGAATGTGCAGGCACAGCTTAAGGTATTGTAAGACACAGAGTTGTTCCACAGTCTACGGTCAGTACAGGGACATTTTGGCATTCATAATATTTTCATGATATTTTTTCACTAGGATGCACAACTGCACCTTGATGATGCTCTTAGAGCCCAGGAAGACCTCAAGGAACAAGCTGCCATGGTGGATCGCAGGAACGGTCTCATGGTAGCTGAAATTGAGGAACTTAGAGCTGCTCTGGAGCAGACAGAGAGAAGCCGCAAAATCGCAGAACAGGAGCTGGTGGACGCCAGTGAGCGTGTTGGACTTCTGCACTCTCAGGTGAACAAACTCCTTTCATTTCTTCAAAAATTCAATAATGAGATTTACTGTAATGTAAAAATCAGGCATGTGATGATTTAACTGAGAAAATAATTTTATCTTTTAGAACACAAGCCTTCTGAACACCAAGAAGAAGCTTGAGACTGATCTGGTCCAGGTCCAGGGTGAAGTGGATGACACTGTTCAGGAAGCAAGGAATGCAGAGGAGAAGGCCAAGAAGGCCATCACTGATGTAGGTTTAATCTTCATTTGTTCTTACCTTAACTCCAATGTGTTTTTTAAAGATATTGCTAAATAACATGCTATGCTGTCTCCTCTAGGCTGCTATGATGGCTGAAGAGCTGAAGAAGGAGCAGGACACTAGTGCTCACCTGGAGAGGATGAAGAAGAACCTGGAGGTCGCTGTCAAGGACCTGCAGCACCGCCTGGATGAGGCTGAGAACCTGGCCATGAAGGGTGGCAAGAAGCAGCTCCAGAAACTTGAGTCTAGGGTAAGAAAATCATGTTAAGATTTGCAAAGCTGAAGCAAGACATTGAAACAATATGGAAACTTACTTATTTTCTTATGGTGTTTTGAAGGTGCGTGAGCTGGAGTCAGAGGTTGAGGGTGAGCAGAGACGTGGAGCAGATGCTGTTAAGGGTGTCCGCAAATATGAGAGGAGAGTAAAGGAGCTCACCTATCAGGTACAGTCACTTTGACAGTTAAAATGTACAGGACAAAATTATCCAATATACTTATCATTAAAAACATTTTAACTTTCACATCTATATTGTTTATTACAGACTGAAGAGGACAAGAAAAATGTCTCTAGGTTGCAGGATCTGGTTGACAAGTTGCAACTCAAGGTGAAGGCCTACAAGAGGCAGTCTGAGGAAGCGGTAAGGACAAAATATTTCTTTTTTAAACAATGCAAACTTGATATTATGGCAGATTTGTTTGACCTTCATGTCAATCTCTGTGTCTTTTTAGGAAGAGCAAGCCAACATTCATCTGTCCAAGTGCAGGAAGGTCCAGCATGAGCTGGAGGAGGCTGAGGAGCGTGCTGACATTGCAGAGTCCCAGGTCAACAAGCTGAGAGCAAAGAGCCGTGACTCTGGCAAGGTAACTAACATTCAGCTTGATGAAAATTAAATCAAATTAAATTCTATATTTTAATAAAAATCACGTAACACTTAAGTCATGACTGAAAAAAAGTTACAATATAGCCTTAAACTTCAGAAAATTAACGACAGACAAAACCATTACAGAGTATGATGTGTATGTAGGCGCATATGCACTTTATATAATAATTATTTTCTGTTTTCACAGGGAAAAGAGGCAGCTGAGTAAAGTGCTTTGGCTGAAGGTCTTTTTCTAATCATAAAATATGATGTGAAATACACCACAATAAAATAGTTTTTGATCTTGACTTGTGTCTGTGTTGTTTTGATCTAATTGTGTCCTCCAAGTCACTGTAATCCCAACATGAACATTTTGCATGAGCATGAATGAATAGTTGGCTTAATTCAATATACATTTTCCCTTAGAAACCATCTTTTGAGGGCAATACTTTTGAATGAGACAGTTCAATAACCTTTGGCATCCCAGAAACACCCTCACTTTCGGCCCTGATCAAAACGCATCAAGCCACAAAATGTAAAGTGTAAGAGAGGAGTTTAATGAGTGTCATAGGAATGTTTAACAGAGAGCGCATTCCAACCTTTCAGAGAATAATCAACCTCCACATTCAGTGTTCTTCTGTTTGATAACAAAAATGACTATCCTAATAAGTAGACAAACTGATAGTGCTTCAAGAATCTTTGTTTTTAATTAATTTATCTCTTTTTCTGCATTGATAGTGTCTTTACATTATAGATTCTGTATGCGCTTGTTCCATGCTATGGTGCCTCATACTGAAATTAAACTGAAAAACTCAAAATGAAATAGAAATAAACCAATGAAAAGGTAAATATATATATGTATGTATATATTACTTAAGTCATCCATTACTTACTTATATTATTTTGTTTAAATTGTTGATCGCAATAAGATTCTGTAAATCTTATATATAAAAAGTTAAAAATTAAATTCAGAGTTTGAAATAAAGTTTTCAAAAAATATACTGAAAAAAACTGTTTAGAAAAACAAAGCACTGATGTATTTTAAAATTAGTTTACCTTCTTTAAAGTGAAGAGGGTGTTCAAGAGCTTAAAATAAACTTCTGTTGAAGTAATGATTAAGCAAAAATCAAGACCTGGCCATATAAACTGAAACCTGAAACATCAGATGATATAATTACAACATATCTTTTATGATGGGCTGTCTGCCTTACCACATTTGGTGTGTATACCATATTTAACTTTCACTGTGTCATCAAAATCTGATTCAGTATAAAGGCAACTCAAGGACACGACCATTTGTGCGACTGAAGATCTTAGTTCCTGCCTGTGGTAATATTATAATCTCTTAAGATTGAGACAATTTGAATGTGTTCTTCATTTAAGAAATAAGTTGGAGGAATAGAAATAATTGTTGCATGAATTTTGTTTTTACACCTACTCTAACAACAAAAACTGTTTTGGTAGTAGTTCTCTTGAATACCTAAGTTGAATGCACTTACTGTAAGTCGCTTTGGATAAAAGCGTCTGCTAAATGACTGTAATGTAATGTAATGTAATGTTTTGAACAGGATTGGTGAATACTATTGAGAGAGAGGGGGTCAGGTAAGGATGACTATTAAATGATTAATTTGTCTTTAAGCGTTTAATACATATGCAAAATGTTTCTGATTCAGATTCAGTTTTTCATTCAAACATTTTGACAAAATTCAATATGTTCAATCGATTCTCTGTAACAAAGAAGTCTGAATAAGACTTAAGTTGGAAGAAAAGTTGTAAAGTTAAAGCCCACCTTGTAACCATAAACATACATGGTTTCAACGTGGATTTGTTTATGTATTTAAAGTTCAAGTGATGTAAATTACATGGAATTAAAATATTAGCCTAAGATTGCAGTTCCTTTGTAATTATCTAACAGACATAAGCCGCCACCATGAGTACAGACGCAGAGATGGCCGCGTATGGCAAAGCTGCCATTTTCCTACGTAAGTCAGAGAGGGAGAGAATTGAGGCTCAAAGCGCACCATTTGATGCCAAGAGTGCCTGCTACGTGGCCGATGTCAAGGAGCTGTACTTGAAGGGAACAATCGTCAAGAAAGATGGTGACAAAGTCACCGTCAAACTCCTGCTCACTCAGGAGGTAGGTATCATGAAGTCAGAGCCAACTGGGAATTCAATATGATCAGTTCTCATTGTGACAAATGTCATGTTTCAGGAGAAGGTAGTTAAAGAAGCTGACGTCACTCCAATGAATCCTCCCAAGTATGACAAGATTGAAGACATGGCCATGATGACCCATCTCAATGAAGCTGCTGTGCTGTATAACCTCAAAGAGCGTTATGCAGCATGGATGATCTACGTAAGACAATCTATCTAAGGAGAACGAGAACTATTGAAAATTACTTTATTTTTAGGAAACATAATGTTAACTGTTGAATCTCTATGATAACTTTCAGACCTACTCTGGACTGTTCTGTGCCACCGTGAACCCCTACAAGTGGCTCCCAGTGTACGATGCTGAATGTGTAGCTGCCTATAGAGGCAAGAAGCGCATGGAGGCTCCACCCCATATCTTCTCTGTCTCTGACAACGCTTATCAGTTCATGTCAACTGGTGAGTCATTATCATAACAATATAGAATATATCATTATATGAGGTTTCTGTTGCAGTGAAACATAGTTCATAATTTTGTTTCTTATTTAACAGATAGAGAGAACCAGTCTGTCTTGATCACGTAAGTTTGGATCATTTACAATTGTTGACTTTGTTGAGATAGTCAAATATCTTGATCAAATTCTTATAAGTCTGTGTTTATACCTAGTGGAGAATCTGGTGCTGGAAAGACTGTGAACACCAAGCGTGTCATCCAGTACTTTGCAACAATCTCAGTTGGTGGAGCGAAGAGGGACACATCAAAGGTATTTTCCTGATGATTACAATTAAGGGTTCTTTACCAATGGAACATTTTCCAAAGTAATTTTCTGATATCGCTTCTAATACTGGATTATAGGGGTCACTGGAGGATCAGATTATTGCAGCCAATCCCCTGCTGGAGGCCTACGGTAATGCCAAAACTGTGAGGAATGACAACTCTTCTCGTTTTGTAAGTATGAAACAATTTCCATACATGTGAGAGGCCTTGTTACTGATTGTTCATACAGAGGAACATTAAGAATCCCTTTGTTCCCAACAGGGTAAATTCATCAGAATCCATTTCGGTACAACTGGCAAACTGGCTAGTGCTGATATTGAGACATGTAAGTAATGATACTCCATGTACACACAAATGACTCAAATTGAAAATTGGCCTAGCTGTGACTTATAAACAATATTTGTAGATCTGCTGGAGAAGTCTAGAGTGACATTCCAGCTTCCTGATGAAAGAGGCTACCACATCTTCTACCAGATGATGACCGCCCACAAACCTGAGCTGCTTGGTAAACAGATTGAGATGTTGCAACATTTCACCTACTGTTTTCATATGAAACTAAAGTATTGACATTTTCAACCTTTTTTGATCACCAGATTTGGCACTCATCACAACCAACCCCTACGACTTCCCCATGTGCAGCATGGGTCAGATCACTGTGGCCAGTATTGATGACAAAGTTGAGCTGGAAGCCACTGATGTGAGTGATTTTCACTTCAAACTATTGAAATATATTTTGTGCAATACATCCAAAACTGCTCTTTAAAGTGCATTTTCTTAAGTGATTATGTTTTGTGTGGACACATGTTTTGAATTCAGAATGCTATTGATATCCTGGGCTTCACAAATGAAGAGAAGATGAGCATCTACAAGATGACTGGTGCTGTGCTCCACCATGGTAACATGAAGTTCAAGCAGAAACAGCGTGAGGAGCAGGCTGAGCCTGATGGCACAGAGGGTGAGTAGCTTGGGAAAAACTGTATTAAGATAAAATAGAGTTCTTAATCACACTGGTTTCTGTTCATATCATGATGGAAATTACTGAATTATTTTCAGAGGCTGACAAGGTTGCTTACTTGCTGGGTCTGAACTCCGCTGACATGCTGAAAGCTCTGTGCTATCCCAGAGTGAAGGTCGGAAATGAGTATGTCACCAAGGGTCAGACTGTACCTCAGGTAAACATGAATTATCAATATCAAATATCCTACTATTTGAAAACACATAAGTTATATTAGTTCTACTAAAATAATGTATTACAGGGTTCACTCAATACAATAAAAGCCATGTAAGTGTTCAATGTTACCACTTAAAGTTGTATCTATTGAATGCTGAATCTAGGGGGGGGGGGTCTTGTATCGATGTGAGGGTCCCTACAGAGGATGTCATTTGTGTACAAATTGTAAAGCCCTCTGAGGCAAATTTGTGATTGTAGGCTACAAAAAATTAATTGAATTGAATCTTAGATGAATATATTTCATTTTTGTGTCATTAGAATGACTATAAAAACACCAATAATCTATTATTTTACAAAACGGTTAACTTGTCAAATCACATCGTTATTTTCATTCAGGTGGGTAACTCAGTGCCTGCCCTGGCCAAGTCTATCTATGAGAAAATGTTCTTGTGGATGGTCATCCGTATCAACCAGATGTTGGATACTAAACAGCCAAGGCAGTTCTACATTGGTGTCCTGGATATCGCTGGGTTTGAAATCTTTGACGTAAGCTTATATTCCAATAATTCAGTAGCCAATACTTTTAATGACATAATCATTCTTATTAACAGAAAGAGGTTATGATGATTATATGTGTCCTTGCAGTTCAACACATTGGAGCAGCTGTGCATCAACTTCACCAATGAAAAACTGCAACAGTTCTTCAACCACACCATGTTTGTCCTGGAGCAAGAGGAGTACAAGAAGGAGGGTATTATCTGGGAGTTCATTGACTTTGGTATGGACTTGGCTGCCTGCATCGAGCTGATTGAAAGGGTAATCATTTCATTTTGTGATTCTATATAATTTCAGTCAAGAACACTCTCGTCATAGATTTTAACCATTTATTGCAACAAATGGAAATACAGTTAAACTTGGCAATGATGGCTCCGCTCTTTGAATGCTCCCCGGATTAGCCAGCAGCTACTAAGCCAAAACGGGGAGCAACGAGCAACAACCCCTAAGGGTTTACAGGAATGAGCCAGAAGTACATTTTTTAAATACATTTCAACCATTTGCCATAAAACATGAACTCTGAATAAAAAAGAGTGGAGGCTGGGGTGGAGGAGGCAAAGCTTTGCCAGCAGTACGGTCTGTAAAAGCGTAGGTGTAGAATGAATCAGTGAGGAGGGAGTCATATTTACAAAAACCTCCTTGAAGTGAGAGTGGGTTGTGATTGGTGTGTGGCCGATTGGAAGCTATGATTCAATTGGCTGGTTACAGCTGGGAGCGTATGACTTCCGTGTCCTGCATGAACTAACGCTATCCTTCATTTTCCTTAATTTGACTTAATGCATTACTTAATGACATATTTCTTCCCACATTTTTCAAGCCAATGGGCATATTCTCCATCCTTGAAGAGGAGTGCATGTTCCCCAAGGCAACAGACACATCCTTCAAGAACAAGCTGTATGACCAGCATCTTGGCAAAAACAAAGCATTTGAGAAGCCAAGGCCCACCAAAGGCAAGGCTGAGGCCCACTTCTCCCTGGTGCACTATGCTGGTACCGTGGACTACAATATCAATGGCTGGCTGGACAAGAACAAGGATCCACTGAATGAGTCTGTCGTTCAGCTGTACCAGAAATCCTCTGTGAAACTGCTGCCTATTCTGTATCCACCTGTCGTTGAGGGTATGATAGTAGCTACAGTAAACTAAAACACATTTTAATGTTATAGATACTGTATATTTTGAACTTTAGCATGTGTTCAAGTACATTTAATGTCGTTCTAAAAAAGCATGTCTACTTAAAATGATCAACAGAGGTTGGTGGCAGCAAGAAGGGAGGCAAGAAGAAGGGTGGTTCTATGCAGACTGTGTCTTCACAGTTTAGGGTAAGGTTTGACAATGCCAACGTATCTTATGTATCTTAGCTTATATTCAAAATCACAATTGTAACATGCCATGATAAGTCACCACTTTGGATCTACAGGAGAACTTGGGCAAGCTGATGACTAACTTGAGGAGCACCCATCCTCACTTTGTGCGCTGCCTGATTCCCAATGAGTCAAAGACTCCAGGTACATAGAGAACATAATCTCAAGAGTCTTTGAGGAGTGGTTTGCTTTTTTTGGTATGGTTCACATAATTTTAAAGACTAAATGTCTTTTTTACAGGTTTGATGGAGAACTTCCTGGTCATCCACCAGCTCAGGTGTAACGGTGTGCTGGAGGGTATCAGAATCTGCAGGAAAGGTTTCCCCAGCAGAATTCTCTATGCTGACTTCAAGCAGAGGTATCAATGGATATTTTCAAAGAATGTTAAATGTGGACTATTGAAATAAAAAGGTCACAAAATGACCATTAACTCTCTTCTAAAAGGTACAAGGTGCTGAATGCCAGTGTCATCCCTGATGGCCAGTTCATTGACAACAAGAAGGCTTCAGAGAAGCTGCTTGGGTCAATTGATGTCCCACAAGACGAGTACAAATTTGGACACACTAAGGTAAGCACTTTCCTTTCCTTATTTAACCGAAGAATAATTACCAAGGAGGTTAAGTTCTTTAGTCCAGTATGTAGTATGATTGTTGTTTGCATCTTTTTGACTGTCTGTCTACGGCTAATCTCGCATTCAGCTGGACGCATCAGCCTAATGGGTTTTAATGCTAATTTACTGTATGCTCAAGGACCTGTCATGGTTTCAGTGGTTACTCCTCACTACTGTTAACCTGCCGGTAGTGGCCACAAGTGATCAACAATTGCTTCAGTTTGGACTCTTCAATCAAACATTACAGCAACGATCATATACAAACAGGGCTAGAGACTAAAGGCGTCCTGTTGTCCTGGGAACAATAATGTGTTCACTGCAGTAAACCGCAGTCATCTTCGCAAATGAAAAACTCAATTGAGCGTGGACTCAGGCAGAGCGTGTCTTCTCATGTTAGCAGGGGGATATTTCGTTAGTTGTTAGCTGTTAGATGATGACAGCAGCTAACACATTTTAGCCGCGATTCTGGGACAGCTGCATCGATAAAAATGACAGCATATGAACGTGTGAGTGAAAAATGCTTCCGACACAGGTTGGGTCTAGAAAGGAAGCAATTGTTGTATTTATTCAATCAACCATTACAGAAGTGGTCGTTGCAGACAGACCATGCTGAGTTTTAGATGATGTGAAATATTTACTTCCTCAGTTCATCCTACCTTTAATTTATTTTTTGTTTGTTCAGGTGTTCTTCAAGGCCGGTCTGCTGGGTCTGCTTGAGGAGATGAGAGATGAAAAACTGTCATCACTGGTCACCATGACTCAAGCTTTGTGCCGTGGTTACGTCATGAGAAAGGAGTTTGTGAAGATGACTGAGAGGAGGCATGTTGAAAATAACTCATTCTGAATGATGGTATGAAAAATCACAAACAACATTGTCCATAACAGCTACTTCTTGTCTGCAGGGAAGCCATCTATTCCATCCAGTACAATATCCGCTCATTCATGAATGTGAAGCACTGGCCATGGATGAAGGTGTACTACAAGATCAAGCCCATGCTGAAGAGTGCTGAAACTGAGAAGGAACTGGCAAACATGAAGGAGAACTATGATAAGATGAAAACTGACTTGGCTACTGCCCTGGCCAAGAAAAAGGAGCTGGAGGAGAAGATGGTTTCCATTCTGCAGGAGAAAAATGATCTGCAGCTGCAAATAGCATCTGTGAGTACACATCAACAGATAGTTGTGCTTTTTCATGTTGTTCATTGTTGGTGTGCTGACATCTATTTGCATTAAATGGATTAGGAAGGAGAGAATCTGTCAGATGCTGAGGAGAGATGTGAGGGTCTTATCAAGAGCAAGATTCAGATGGAGGCCAAACTCAAAGAGATAGGTGAGAGACTGGAGGATGAAGAGGAAATCAATGCTGAGCTCACTGCCAAAAAGAGAAAACTGGAGGATGAATGCTCTGAGCTCAAGAAGGATATTGATGACCTGGAGCTTACCTTGGCCAAAGTGGAGAAGGAGAAACATGCCACTGAGAACAAGGTTTGTAAATAATAATCTGACCATCAAATCAAATAAAATGATAATGATTAGTGCTTATTGAGGAGATCTTTCTTGCACACTTAGGTCAAGAACCTGACCGAGGAGATGGCCTCTCAGGATGAGAGCATTGCTAAGTTGACCAAGGAAAAGAAAGCCCTTCAGGAGTCTCATCAGCAGACTCTTGATGACCTGCAGGCTGAGGAAGACAAAGTCAACACTCTGACCAAGGCCAAGACCAAGCTTGAGCAGCAAGTGGATGATGTAAGTTTACAAATACTCTTGGATTGAAGAAGCAAGATTGTTCTTAAAAATGATGATTAAAAATGTGAACAAATATTATTTGTTCAGCTTGAGGGTTCTCTGGAGCAAGAGAAGAAGCTGCGTATGGACCTTGAGAGAGCCAAGAGGAAGCTCGAGGGTGATCTGAAACTGGCCCAGGAATCCATTATGGATCTTGAGAATGACAAGCAGCAGTCTGATGAGAAAATTAAAAAGTACAAGTTTTTTGAATTTGCATAACAACCATGCTTTTGAAAATGAATGTCAACTGCATGAACTATATGTATTTTATCGATAATTCTCATAGGAAGGACTTTGAAACCAGTCAGCTCCTTAGCAAGATTGAAGATGAGCAGTCAATGGGTGCTCAGCTTCAGAAGAAGATCAAGGAGCTACAGGTGACATATTTTGCATTACTGCACCCATTTCCTAATGTGTGCATAAAAAGTGAAAGTTCACTGAAAGAAATTACACCTACATTCAACAGGCCCGCATTGAGGAACTGGAGGAAGAGATTGAGGCTGAGCGTGCTGCTCGTGCCAAGGTGGAGAAGCAGAGAGCTGACCTCTCCAGGGAACTTGAGGAGATCAGTGAGAGGCTGGAGGAGGCTGGTGGTGCCACCTCTGCTCAGATTGAGATGAACAAGAAGCGTGAGGCTGAGTTCCAGAAGCTCCGCCGAGACCTTGAGGAGTCCACTCTGCAGCATGAATCCACTGCTGCTGCTCTTCGCAAGAAGCAGGCTGACAGCGTTGCTGAGCTGGGAGAGCAGATTGACAACCTCCAGCGTGTTAAGCAGAAGCTTGAGAAGGAAAAGAGTGAATACAAGATGGAGATCGATGACCTCTCCAGCAACATGGAGAATGTTGCTAAAGCAAAGGTACACAATGCATTACATGCTATTTTACTACCCAAATTAATGTCGATAATATAGCATGTAATATGATGAATGAAATCTGATCAATGATCTCATCTCTCTTTTACTCATTAGGGAAATCTTGAAAAGATGTGCCGTACTCTTGAGGACCAATATAGTGAACTGAAGACCAAGAATGATGAAAATGTTCGTCAGATCAATGACACAAGCGCACAGAAAGCACGTCTCCTGACAGAAAATGGTATCTACAAGTTATCATTGAATGATCTGTTGTGCATGTTATTGAGAAACATAAGATGAACTGATGTATCATGACATCTTTCACACAAGGTGAGTTCAGCCGTCAAATTGAAGAGAAAGAAGCCCTTGTCTCCCAGCTGACCAGAGGTAAACAGGCCTTCACACAGCAGATTGAGGAGCTGAAGAGACAGATTGAAGAGGAGGTTAAGGTAAGAAACCATCAAACAAGTGTACATTGGTATTATTCGATTTGGAATTTAGTAAATTGGTAAATTCATGAATCATTTTTACAAACAGGCCAAGAATGCTCTTGCCCATGGACTGCAATCAGCTCGCCATGACTGTGATCTGCTGAGGGAGCAGTTTGAGGAGGAGCAGGAGGCCAAGGCTGAGCTGCAGCGTGGAATGTCCAAGGCCAACAGTGAGGTGGCTCAGTGGAGATCCAAGTATGAGACTGACGCTATTCAGCGCACTGAGGAGCTTGAAGAATCCAAGTGAGTAACATTCAAACAATTAAATGGTCAAATGCAGCTTCGCATTCATATGTTCATCTAGATAATGGCCCGAATGTAAGAACTTGCTTCATAACTTGACCCCCGCACCTTATCTAACACCTGTTCTTTGAAAAATGCTCACCAAAAAGCAACACTCTCTGTATGAGCATAACACCAGCGTTACAGCAATAGGCTCCATTGAAAAAGAAGATCCGCCTTTGTGAAGACATGAACATCTAATCCTCGAATATAATACGAGCTCCAACTTTGTAAATTCAATTTCCCGAAAAAATAGTTGTCTCATGATTGGGGCGATACAGTATTTGTTAATGTAAAATTATTCAGCTAACAACTCACGGTGCACATTCTTTATACAAAGGCCCCAAGTCCATTTTACATTTTTCAAACAGGAAAAAGCTGGCCCAGCGCCTTCAGGAGGCTGAAGAGCAGATTGAGGCAGTGAATTCCAAGTGTGCTTCTCTTGAGAAAACCAAACAGAGGCTCCAGAGTGAGGTGGAGGACCTCATGATTGATGTGGAGAGAGCCAACAGTCTGGCAGCCAACCTTGACAAAAAGCAGAGGAACTTTGACAAGGTAGCATTGTTTACTTTGTGTGGCAAAGCCATACAAACAATGACATAGATACATATATATATACATTTGTCTCTATAGTGCTACATAACCAACTGAAGTGTAGTAATTGTGCTATTCAGGTGTTGGCAGAGTGGAAACAGAAGTATGAGGAGGGTCAGGCAGAGCTTGAGGGAGCACAGAAGGAGGCTCGTTCTCTCAGCACTGAGCTGTTCAAGATGAAGAACTCTTATGAGGAAGCTCTGGATCACCTGGAAACCATGAAGCGTGAAAACAAGAACCTGCAACGTGAGTTCTAAATCATTTAAAAGTTACATTGTATTCAACACATGTGCATGTGTTAGAATACAGTATTTATATTTTACACTTCAAGGTTTAACAATATTAAACAAATGTATCTATCTGCAGAGGAGATCTCAGATCTGACTGAACAGATTGGTGAGACTGGCAAGAGCATCCATGAGCTGGAGAAGTCCAAGAAGCAGGTGGAGACAGAGAAGTCTGAGATCCAGACAGCTCTCGAAGAGGCTGAGGTACAGATTTTTTTACCTGGAGAGATCTTCTGAAAAAAATTGCAAATAGTAAAAAATAGTATTAATGGATTGAAGGCAGAGATGAATATTTCATTCTTTGATATCGTCAGGGAACTCTGGAACACGAAGAGTCTAAGATCCTGCGTGTCCAGCTGGAGCTCAACCAGATTAAGGGTGAGGTGGACAGGAAGCTGGCAGAGAAAGATGAGGAGATGGAGCAGATCAAGAGGAACAGCCAGAGAGTGATTGACTCAATGCAGAGCACTCTGGACTCTGAGATCAGGAGCAGGAACGATGCCCTGAGGATCAAAAAGAAGATGGAGGGGGACCTGAATGAGATGGAGGTTCAGTTGAGCCACGCCAATCGCCAGGCTGCTGAGTCCCAGAAGCAGCTGAGGAATGTGCAGGCACAGCTTAAGGTATTGTAAGACACAGAGTTGTTCCATAGTCTACGGTCAGTACAGGGACATTTTGGCATTCATGGGAATATTTTCCTGATATTTTTTTCACTAGGATGCACATCTGCACCTTGATGATGCTGTTAGAGCCCAGGAAGACTACAAAGAACAAGCTGCCATGGTGGAACGCAGGAATGGTCTAATGACTGCTGAAATTGAGGAACTTAGAGCTGCTCTGGAGCAGACAGAGAGAAGCCGCAAAATCGCAGAGCAGGAGCTGGTGGACGCCAGTGAGCGTGTTGGACTTCTGCACTCTCAGGTGAACAAACTCCTTTCATTTCTTCAATAAATCAAATGTCTCATGAGATTTACAATAACCTAAAATCAGGCACTTAAGTGAGAAAATAATTGTATCTTTTAGAACACAAGCCTCATGAACACCAAGAAGAAGCTTGAGTCTGACCTGGTGCAGGTCCAGGGTGAAGTGGATGACACTGTTCAGGAAGCAAGGAATGCAGAGGAGAAGGCCAAGAAGGCCATCACTGATGTAGGCTTAAACTTAATTTGTTCTTACTTTTTACTCCAATGTGTTTTATAAATATATTACTAAATAACATGTTATGCTGTCTCCTC
Source organism: Cebidichthys violaceus (assembly GCF_023349555.1). Lineage (NCBI taxonomy): Eukaryota > Metazoa > Chordata > Actinopteri > Perciformes > Stichaeidae > Cebidichthys > Cebidichthys violaceus. The sequence continues at coordinate 712,415 of NW_027176761.1, forward strand.
TAGGCTGCTATGATGGCTGAAGAGCTGAAGAAGGAGCAGGATACTAGTGCTCACCTGGAGAGGATGAAGAAGAACCTGGAGGTCGCTGTCAAAGACCTGCAACACCGCCTGGATGAGGCTGAGAACCTGGCCATGAAGGGTGGCAAGAAGCAGCTCCAGAAACTTGAGTCTAGGGTAAGAACATCATGTTAAGATGTACAAAGCTGAAGCAAGACATTGAAACAATATGGAAACTTACTTATTTTCTTATTGTGTTTTGAAGGTGCGTGAGCTGGAGTCAGAGATTGAGGCTGAGCAGAGACGTGGAGCAGATGCTGTTAAGGGTGTCCGCAAATATGAGAGGAGAGTAAAGGAGCTCACCTATCAGGTACAGTCACTTTGACAGTTAAAATGTACAGGACAAAATTATCCAATATACTTACCATTAAAAACATTTTAACTTACACATCTACATTGTTTATTACAGACTGAAGAGGACAAGAAAAATGGCTCCAGGCTGCAGGATCTGGTTGACAAGTTGCAACTCAAGGTGAAGTCCTACAAGAGGCAGGCTGAGGAAGCGGTAAGGATAACATATTACTTTGCAATACTGACAATTTCTGAAAGAAAAAATAAAGTACATAAAAGTAAAAGTACAGGAAAAGCATTCATTTTCATATTCATTATCAGTCTTTCCTATAATATCATCTACCAAATGTAAGTCATCTGATACTAAAATAAGTGCTGGAGAGGTTGGAGAATCAATTTTGTGTGGTCGCATTATTTGTTACTTGTTACAATTACATATAATTTAGAATAACTCAAACTGATACTCAAAAGCAATATTAAGCAAAACTGACATTGTATTAAGCAAATACATATTATACACTGTAACATTATATTTAATTATGTTGAAGAGAATGATCGGAAAAAAACAATCGGCTATCAAGCACCGTAGCTAGATGATTATGAACCAATTTTTTTATTTTGGCAATGTAAACAGTTATGTCATATGCATATTGTACACAATCATGAAAAATGTTTCCGTTGTACATTAAAATTTAAAAAGTGTTCCATAACTTTAAACTATGTCTGTGATATTCCAGGAGGAGCAGGCCAATACTCATCTGTCCAAGTGCAGGAAGGTCCAGCATGAGCTGGAGGAGGCTGAGGAGCGTGCTGACATTGCAGAGTCCCAGGTCAACAAGCTGAGAGCAAAGAGCCGTGACTCTGGCAAGGTAACTAACATTCAGCTTGATGAAAATTAAATCAAATTAAATTCTATATTTTAATATAAATCACGTAACACTTAAGTCATGACTGAAAAAAAGTTACGATATAGCCTTAAACTTCAGAAAATTAACAACAGACAAAACCATTACAGAGTATGATGTGTATGTAAGCGCATATGCACTTTATATAATAATTGTTTTCTGTTTTCACAGGGAAAAGAGGCAGCTGAGTAAAGCGCTTCGGCTGAAGGTCTTTTTCTAATCATAAAATATGATGTGAAATACACCACAATAAAATAGTTTTTGATCTTGACTTGTGTCTGTGTTGTTTTGATCTAATTGTATCCTCCACGTCACTGTAATCCCAACATGAACATTTTGTATGAGCATGAATGAATAGTAGCTGAAGTAGCTTAATTCAATATACATTTTTCCTTAGAAATCATCTTTGGAGGGCAATACTTTTGAATGAGACAGTTCAATAACCTTTGGCATCCCAAAAACACCCTCACTTTCGGCCCTGATCAAAACGCATCTAGCCACAAAATGTAAAGTGTAAGAGAGGAGTTTAATGACTGTCATAGGAATGTTTAACAGAGAGCGCATTCCAACTTTTCAGATAATAATCAACCTCCACACTCAGTGTTCTTCTGTTTGATAAGAAAAATGAGTATCCTAATAAGTGGACAAACTGATAGTGCTTCAAGAATCGTTGTTTTTAATTGATTTATCTCTTTTTCTGCATTGATAGTGTCTTTACATTTTAGATTCTGTATGTGCTTGTTTCGTGCTATGGTGCCTCATACTAAAATGAAACTGAAAAACTCAAAATTAAATAAAAATAAATCAATAAAAAAGTAAATATATACATGTATGTATATATTACTTAAGTCATCCATGACTTACTTATATTATTTAGTTTGAATTGTTGATCGCAATAAAATTCTGTAAATTGAAAATATATATATAAAGTTAAAAGTTAAATTGACAAGCAGCATTGATCAGGCCCTCGCAAGTTCACGCACGTCGAGGGTACTGGCAGGACTGGCAGGTTGACGCGGCCATGCATTTTTGTGACCATCATACACTGCGTGCACAAGTTAGATGATATTTCCTGCGTCGACCAGCAGCGTAGCAAGATCATGTTGCCAGGTCTTAAGCCACAAATGTTTTGAGTGTAACTCCGATACAATCAAAAATGTAAGCCTGTAAGATCATTAAGAAAATGAATGTGCGTGAATGCGCTTCAGTGTTTGTAACATAACAGACTGTCAGTTTACTGGGATGGGGTTCAACTCCCTGCAGTGTCCTGCTGATTGTATTTGGACTTACATGAAAGTTAACAGAACAGTAATGTCATTTGCTTTTATTTGAACACTTTAATTTGACACTGTTTTCATTTTAAACTCTTCTGTAACTTTAGATTGTAATGTGAAGCATTCATTGTAACATTTAACCTGATTCTCATGTAGAAGCTCTGGACATATAATTTATACTAATGCCCACTGACATGGTTTGAGAACCACTGTTATCTAACTTTTGCTCTCCAAGCATCTTAGTTTGCACAAATTTAGATCAGAGAAGTCTTTTTTTCATTTTGTGCCCACAAACCCTTTTAATAAGTTCAGTGTTTGGGTTGCTGTAATTATAGAATCCTGCTTACGTCCGTGGTTGCCAGTAGGTGACGCTTTGACTATGAGTTAATATTGGCATGCATAAGTCCTAAAATCACGACAGCAATCAAGCATGTCAAGTTTGGGAAAAGTTTTGACAAAGTACAGTTGAGTTACAACAGCTTGATGGATGATGGCGAACCATGTACAATTCCCGATACACCAAGTCCATGTTGTTCGATGAAACCTCAAGCTTTTATTAACTTTTAATCACTATGGTCTTTAGATTGTTCTGACCAAATTCTAAGCTGATCTGATTATTTCCCTAGGAGGAGTTGGTAGTACAGCACCTGGAAATGGAAAAAAAAACAGGAGAAATTCATACAAAATTCAAAATCGCTGACTTCCGGTTGGGTTGAGAGCATGGACCCTTGGACTTTTTTTTAAGTCTACATGTGATACATCTGCTTACCAAATTTTATACATCTAGGTCAAACGTACTGCAAGGGCTGCATCATTGAAATATTGTAGGGGGCGCTATCGAGCCTATTTGCCACTCTGAAGCATTAAAATCACATTAGATAACTACATTCAGAATTTTAAATGTGTGTGACAAGTTTCATTATGTTTTGAGTATTTGTAGCCCCTCAAAAACACCTTTGTTTTTTATGGCGAGGAATGTGTCGCCACGGCAACCGCATTTCACGAAACAACAAGCTTTGAGTAACTTTTAATCACAAAGGTCTTTAGATTCTTCAGACCAAATTCTAAGTTGATCTGATTAATTCCCTAGGAGGAGTTCGTTAAAGTAGAGCGCCTGGAAATTGCAAAAACGACACTAGAAATTCATACAAAATTCAAAATGGCTGACTTCCATTTAGGTTTAGGGCATGGCCCCAAGATACTTTTATTTAAGTCCACATGTGACACATGTGCCTACTAAATTTTGTTAATCTATGTGAAACATACTGCGAGGGCTGCTTTGTTGAAATTTTGTAGGGGGCGCTATTGAGCCGATTTGCCAATCTGAAGGAATAAAATCATATTATATAACTACATTTCTGGCTTTAAATCTGTGTGCCAAGTTTGCTTACGTTTCAAGCATTTTTAGCCTCTCAAAATGACCTTCGTTTTTCACGGCGAAGACTGCATCGCCACGGCAACAGTGTTCAACAAAACATCAAAAGCTTAGAGAACTGGCATTATGACCTTCTTACATTTGTGTGGAACTAATTTGATGTTGATCTGATTTTCCAACTAAGAGAAACAAGCCAAAGTATAAAGACTTTAACTTACTGTTGCCAGTAGGTGGCGCTATGACTATGATTCAAAATTGGCCTGCAGATGTCTTCAGGCCTGGAGACTAATCAAACATGTGAAATCTGGTAAAGATCTGATGATGTGGAGTCGAGTTACATCAGTTTATTCGTTCATGGCGAAGGATCAAAATTTGCCGAGCCGCCACGTCGCCGCCCTTCAACAACTTCTTAAAATCTTCACAATGAAGCATTATCAACGTCTTAAGGCTTTTTTGACAAAACTATAGAGGGATCGGAATAATCTGTGAGGAGCAGGATGTCAAAGTACAAAACTTACAATTTCCAGTTGCCACTAGGAGGCGCTATTACTATGATTCTAAATTGTCATATAGACGTGTTCAGGGTCAGGATGTTATGACATATGAGAAATTTGGAGCAGATTAGACAATGTATGGCCGAGTTACAACAACTTCCTTTTTCATGGCGAATGGTGCGTTTTTTTGCCGTCACGCCACGGATACATAGTTTGATAACTTTTTGATCTTTGAGTAACTTTTCACTGCCAAGGTCTCAAGAGCATACTGACCAAATCTGAAGGCAATCGGGTTAAATCTCTTGGAGGACTTCGTTAAAATACGGCGCCTTGAAACGGTCCAAAAACGTCATAAAATTCAAAATGGCCGACTTCCTGTTTGGTTTAGGATATACCTCCTTTTGACTTTTTTGTACGTCCCATCACGTTCCACATACCTACCAAATTTCATACAGCTCGGTGAAACCCAAAGTTGGGGCTACTCTATAGGGGGCGCTATCGAGCCAATATGTCATGCCGTAGCTGGACACCCCAATAATACTGGAATTTTCACCACGACTGAATTTTGTGCCAAATTTAAAAAAATTCCCAGTATCCCAAGCACCTCCTTTTTGCGATGAAACTGGTACAGTAATAATAATAATTAAAGCTGCAAGCAGCATTGATCGGGCCCTCGCAACGTCACACACGTCGAGGGTTCTGGCAGGACTCTGGTTGATGCGGCAATAAATTTCTGTGACCATCATACACTGCATGCACAAGTTAGATGATATTTCCTGCGTCGACCAGCAGCATAGCAAGACCATGTTGCCAGGTCTTAAGCCTCAAATGTTTTGAGTGTACCTCCGATACAATCATAAATGTAAGCCTGTTAAGATCATTAAGAAAATGAACGTGTGAATGTGCTTCAGTATTTGTAACATAACAGACTGTCAGGTTACTGGGATGGAGTTCAACTCCCTGCAGTGTCCTACTGATTGTATTTGGACTTACATGAAAGTTAACAGAACAGCAGTGTCATTTGTTTTTACTTGAACACTTTAATTTGACACTGTTTTCATTTTAAGCTCTTCTGTAACTTTAGATTGTAGTGTGAAGCATTCATTGTAACATTTAACCTGATTCTCATGTAGAAGCTCTAGACAGATCATTTATACTAATGCCCACTGACATGGTTTGAAAAACACTGTTGATTAACTTTTGTTCTCCAAGCATCTTAGTTTGCACATATTTAGATCAGAGAAGTCTTTTTCTCATGGTGTGCCCACAAACCCTGTTTGGGCCGCTGTTATTATAGAATTCTGTTTACGTCCGTGGTTGCCAGTAGGTGGCGCTATGACTATGAGTTAATATTGGCATGCAGAAGTCCTAAAATCACGACAGCAATCAAGCATGTCAAGTTTGGGGCAGTTTTGACAAAGTAAGGTTGAGTTACAAAAGCTTGATGGATGATGGCGAATCATGTAAAATTGACGCTATACCAAGTCCATGTTATCCGATGAAACATCAAGCTTTTAGTAACTTTTAATCGTTAAGGTCTTTAGGTTGTTCTGACCAAATTCTAAGATGATCGGATTATTTCCCTAGGAGAAGTTTGTAGTGCAGCACCTGGAAAAGGAAATAAAACCACAAGAAATTCATACAAAATTCAAATTGGCTGACTTCCGGTTGGGATTAGAGCATGGACCCCTAAGACTTTTTTTTAAGTCTACATGTGATACACCTGCTTACTTAATTTCATACATCTCGGTGAAACGTACAGCGAGGGCTGCATCGTCGAAATATTGTAGGGGGCGCTATCGAGCCGAGTTGCAACTCTGAAGCATTAAAATCACATCAGATAACTACATTCAGGATTTTAAATATGTGTGACAAGTTTGATTTTGTTTTGAGTATTTTTAGCCCCTCAAAAACACCTTTGTTTTTCATGGCGAGGAATGCATCGCCACGGCAACGGCATTTCACGAAACAACAAGCTTTGAGTAACTTTTAATCACAAAGGTCTTTAGATTGTTCTGACCAAATTCTAAGTTGATCTGATTAATTCCCTGGGAGGAGTTTGTTAAAGTAGAGCGCCTGGAAATTGCAAAAACGACACTAGAAATTCAGACTAAATTCAAAATGGCTGACTTCCGGTTGGGTTTAGGGCATGGCCCCAAGAGACTTTTATTTGAGTCCACATGTGATACATGTGCCTACCAAATTTTGTTATTCTATGTGAAACGTACTGCGAGGGCTGCTTCGTCGAAATTTTGTAGGGGGCGCTATTGAGCCGATTTAACACTCTGATTGAATAAAATCATATTATAGAACTACATTTTGGCGTTGTGATCTGTGTGTCAAGTTTGCTTGTGTTTCGAGCTTTTTTAACCTCTCCAAATGACCATCGTTTTTCACGGCGAAGACTGCGTTACCACGGCAACGGCGTTCGAGAAAACATCAAAAGCTTGGAGAACTGGCATTATGAACTTCTTACATTTGTGTGGAACAAATTTGATGTTGATCTGATTTTCCAACTAAGAGAAACAAGCCAAAGTATAAAGACTTTAACTTACTATTGCCAGTAGGTGGCGCTATGACTATGATTCAAAATTGTCATATACATGTGTTCAGGGTCAGGATGTTATGACATCTGAGAAATTTGGATCAGATTAGGCAATGTACAGCCGAGTTACAACAACTTCCTGTTTCATGGCGAATGGTGTTTTTTTGCCGCCACGCCACGGACACATAGTTCGATAACTTTTTGATCTTTGAGTATCGTTTCACTGCCAAGGTCTCAAGAGCATACTGACCAAATCTGAAGGCAATCGGGTTTAATCTCTTGGAGGAGTTCGTTAAAGTAGAGCGCCTGGAAATTGAAAAAAACAACACTAGAAATTCAGACTAAATTCAAAATGGCTGACTTCCGGTTGGGTTTAGGGCATGGCCCCAAGAGACTTTTATTTAAGTCCACATGTGATACATGTGCCTACCAAATTTTGTTAATCTATGTGAAACGTACTGCGAGAGCTGCTTTGTCGAAATTTTGTAGGGGGCGCTATTGAGCCGATTTAACACTCTGATTGAATAAAATCATATTATAGAACTACATTTTGGCCTTGTGATCTGTGTGTCAAGTTTGCTTGTGTTTCGAGCTTCTTTAACCTCTCCAAATGACCATCGTTTTTCACGGCGAAGACTGCGTTACCACGGCAACGGCGTTCGACGAAACAAGCCAATAAGTTATAAGCTCTTCTATAACTTTAGATTGTAGTGTGAAGCATTCATTGTAACATTTAACGTGATTTTCATGTAGAAGCTCTGGACAGATCATTTATACATATGCCCACTGACATGGTTTGAGAACCACTGTTGTCTAACTTTTGCTCTCCATGCATCTTAGTTTGCACATATTTAGATCAGAGAAGTCTTTTTCTCATGGTATACCATATGGTATGACATATGAGAAATTTGGAGCAGATTAGGCAATGTACAGCCGAGTTACAACAACTTCCTGTTTCATGGCGAATGGTGTTTTTTTGCCGCCACGCCACGGACACATAGTTCGATAACTTTTTGATCTTTGAGTATCGTTTCACTGCCAAGGTCTCAAGAGCATACTGACCAAATCTGAAGGCAATCGGGTTTAATCTCTAGGAGGAGTTCGTTAAAGTACGGCGCCTTGAAACGGTCCAAAAACGTCATAAAATTCAAAATGGCCGACTTCCTGTTTGGTTTAGGATATACCTCCTTTTGACTTTTTTGTACGTCCCATCACGTTCCACATACCTACCAAATTTCATACAGCTAGGTGAAACCCAAAGTTGGGGCTACTCTGTAGGGGGCGCTATCGAGCCAAAATGTCATGCCGCAGCTGGACACCCCAATAATACTGGAATTTTCACCACGATTGAATTTTGTGCCAAATTTCAAAAGATTCCCAGTATCCCAAGCACCTCCTTTTTGCGATGAAACTGGTACGATAATAATAATAATAATAATAATAATAATAAAAAACATTAGAATAACAATAGGTCCTCCGCTCCGACTACGTCGGTGCTCGGGCCCTAATAAAAAAAAACATTAGAATAACAATAGGTCCTCCGCTCCGACTTCGTCGGTGCTCGGGCCCTAATAATAATTCTTTGAATTACAATAGGGCCTTCGCCCGACTTCGTCGGTGCTCGGGCCCTAATAATAATAATTCTTTGAATTACAATAGGGCCTTCGCCCGACTTCGTCGGTGCTCGGGCCCTAATTATATTCTATATTTTAATATAAATCACGTAACACTTAAGTCATGACTGAAAAAAAGTTACGATATAGCCTTAAACTTCAGAAAATGAACGACAGACAAAACCATTACAGAGTATGATGTGTATGTCGGCGCATATGCACTTTATATAATAATTGTTTTCTGTTTTCACAGAGAAAAGAGGCAGCTGAGTAAAGCGCTTCGGCTGAAGGTCTTTTTCTAATCATAAAATAAGATGTGAAATACACCACAATAAAATAGTTTTTGATCTTGACTTGTGTCTGTGTTGTTTTGATCTAATTGTATCCTCCAAGTCACTGTAATCCCAACATGAACATTTTGTATGAACATGAAATAATAGTTGGCTTAATTCAAAATACATTTTCCCTTAGAAACCATCTTTGGAGGCCAATACTTTTGAATGAGACAGTTCAATAACCTTTGGCATCCCAGAAACACCCTCACTTTTGGCTCTGATCAAAACGCATCAAGCCACAAAATGTAAACTGTAAGAGAGGAGTTTAATGAGTGTCATATGAATGTTTAACAGAGAGCACATTCCAACCTTTCAGAGAATAATCAACGTCCTAACAGTGTTCTTCTGTCAGATAAGAAAAACGAGTGTCCTAATAAGTGGACAAACTGATAGTGCTTCAAGAATCTCTATTTTTATTTGATTTATCTCTTTTCTGCATTAACAGTGTCTTTACATTTTAGATTCTGTATGTGCTTGTTCCGTGCTATGGTGCCTCATACTGAAATGAAACTGAAAAACTCAAAATGAAATAAAAATAAACCAATATAAAAGTAAATATATATATATGTATATATTACTTAAGTCATCCATGACTTACTTATATTATTTTTTTTTAATTGTTGATCGCAAAAAGATTCTGTAAATTGAAAATATATTAAAAGTTAAATTCAAAGTTTGAAATAAAGTTTTCAAAAATTATACTTAAAAAAACTGTTTAGAAAAACAAAGCACTGATGTATTTTAAAAATAGTTTACCTTCTTTAAAGTGAAGAGGGTGTTCAAGAGCCTAAAATAAACGTCTGTTGAAGTAATGATTAAGCAAAAATCAAGACCTGGCCATAGAAACTGAAACCTGAAACATCAGATGATAAACAACAGATGTTCTATATACATATGATGAGCTGTCTGCCTTACCATATTTGGTATGTATACATACATATATTTAACTTTCATTGTGTCATCAAAATCTGATCAGTATAAAGGCAACTTAAGGACACGGCCATCTGTGCCACTGAAGACCTGAGTTCCTGCCTGTGGTAACAGTATGCTCTCTTAAGATTGAGACATTTGAATGTGTTCTTCATTTAAGAAATAAGTTGGAGGAATAGAAACAATTGTTGCATGAATTTTGTTTTTACACCTACTCTAACAACAAAAACTGTTCTGAACAGGATTGGTGAATACTATTGAGAGAGAGGGGGTCAGGTAAGGATGACTATTAAATGATTAATTTGTCTTTAAGCATTTAATACATATGCAAAATGTTTCTGATTCAGAATCAGTTTTTTATCCAAACATTTTGACAAAACTCAACATGTTCAATCGATTCTCTGTAACAAAGAAGTCTGAATAAGACTTAAGTTGGAACTTAAGTTGGAAGTAAAGTTGTAAAGTTGAAGCCCACCTTGTAACCATAAACATACATGGTTTCAACGTGGATTTGTTTATGTATTTAAAGTTCAAGTGATGTAAATTACATGGAATTAAAATATTAGTCTAAGATTGCAGTTCCTTTGTAATTATCTAACAGACATAAGCCGCCACCATGAGTACAGACGCGGAGATGGCCACGTATGGCAAAGCTGCCATTTACCTACGTAAGCCAGAGAGGGAGAGAATTGAGGCTCAAAGCGCACCATTTGATGCCAAGAGTGCCTGCTACGTGGCCGATGCCAAGGAGCTGTACTTGAAGGGAACAATCATCAAGAAAGATGGTGACAAAGTCACCGTCAAAATCCTGGACACTCAGGAGGTAGGTATCATAAAGTCAGAGCCAACTGGGAATTCAATATGATCAGTTCTCATTGTGACAAATTTCATGTTTCAGGAGAAGGTAGTCAAAGAAGCTGACGTCACTCCAATGAATCCTCCCAAGTATGACAAGATTGAGGACATGGCCATGATGACCCATCTCAATGAAGCTGCTGTGCTGTATAACCTCAAAGAGCGTTATGCAGCATGGATGATCTACGTAAGACAATCTAAGGAGAACGAGAACTATTGAAAAATACTTTATTTTTAGGAAACATAATGTTAACTGTTGAATCTCTATGATAACTTTCAGACCTACTCTGGATTGTTCTGTGCCACCGTGAACCCCTACAAGTGGCTTCCAGTGTACGATGCTGAATGTGTAGCTGCCTATAGAGGCAAGAAGCGCATGGAGGCTCCACCCCATATCTTCTCTGTCTCTGACAACGCTTATCAGTTCATGTCAACTGGTGAGTCATTATCATAACAATGTAGAATATATCATTATATGAGGTTTCTGTTGCAGTAAAACATAGTTCATTCTTTTGTTTCTTATTTAACAGATAGGGAGAACCAGTCTGTCTTGATCACGTAAGTTTGAATCATTTATAATTGTTGACTTTGTTTGTCAAATATCTTGATCAAATTCTTATGAATCTGTGTGTATGCCTAGTGGAGAATCTGGTGCTGGAAAGACTGTGAACACCAAGCGTGTCATCCAGTACTTTGCAACAATCTCAGTTGGTGGAGCGAAGAGGGATGCATCAAAGGTATGTTCCTGATGATTACAATTCAGGGTTCTTTACCAATGGAACATTTTCCAAAGTCATTTTCTGATATCGCTTCTATTACTGGATTATAGGGGTCACTGGAGGATCAGATTATTGCAGCCAATCCCCTGCTGGAGGCCTACGGTAATGCCAAAACTGTGAGGAATGACAACTCTTCTCGTTTTGTAAGTATGAAACAATTTCTATACATGTGAGAGGCTTTGTTATTGATTGTTCATACAGAGGAACATTAAGAATCCCTTTGTTCCTAACAGGGTAAATTCATCAGAATCCATTTCGGCACAACTGGCAAACTGGCTAGTGCTGATATTGAGACATGTAAGTAATAATACTCCTTGTACATACAAATGACTGAAATTGAAAATTGGCCTAGCTGTGACTTATAAACAATATTTGTAGATCTGCTGGAGAAGTCTAGAGTGACATTCCAGCTTCCTGATGAAAGAGGCTACCACATCTTCTACCAGATGATGACCGCCCACAAACCTGAGCTGCTTGGTAAACAGATTGAGATGTTGCAACATTTCACCTACTGTTTTCATATGAAACTAAAGTATTGACATTTTCAACCTTTTTTGATCACCAGATTTGGCACTCATCACAACCAACCCCTACGACTTCCCCATGTGCAGCATGGGTCAGATCACTGTGGCCAGCATTGATGACAAAGTTGAGCTGGAAGCCACTGATGTGAGTGAACTTCACTTCAAACTATTGAAATATATTTTGTGCAATACATCCAAAACTGCTCTTTTAAGTGCATTTTCTAAAGTGATTATGTTTTGTGTGGACACATCTTTTGAATTCAGAATGCTATTGATATCCTGGGCTTCACAAATGAAGAGAAGATGAGCATCTACAAGATGACTGGTGCTGTGCTCCACCATGGTAACATGAAGTTCAAGCAGAAACAGCGTGAGGAGCAGGCTGAGCCTGATGGCACAGAGGGTGAGTAGCTTGGGAAAAACTGTATTAAGATAAAATAGAGTTCTTAATCACACTGGTTTCTGTTCATATCATGATGGAAATTACTGAATTATTTTCAGAGGCTGACAAGGTTGCTTACTTGCTGGGTCTGAACTCCGCTGACATGCTGAAAGCTCTGTGCTATCCCAGAGTGAAGGTCGGAAATGAGTATGTCACCAAGGGTCAGACTGTACCTCAGGTAAACTGAATTATCAATATCAAATATCCTACTATTTGAAAACACATAAGTTATATTAGTTCTACTAAAATAATGTATCACAGGGTTCACTTGATACAATAAAGGCCATGTAAGTGTTCAATGTTACCACTTAAAGTTGTATCTATTGATTCAGCATTCTATTGAATGCTGAATATAGGGGGGGGGGGGTGGTCCTGTATCGATGTGAGGGTCCCTACAGAGGATGTCATTTGTGTACAAATTCTAAAGCCCTCTGAGGCAAATTTGTGATTGTAGGCTATAAAGAATGAATTGAATTGAATTGAATCTCAGATGAATTTATTTCATTTTTGTGTCATTAAAATGCCTATAAAAACACCAATAATCTATTATTTTACAAAACGGTTAACTTGTCAAATCACATCGTTATTTTCATTCAGGTGGGTAACTCAGTGCCTGCCCTGGCCAAGTCTATCTATGAGAGGATGTTCTTGTGGATGGTCATCCGTATTAACCAGATGTTGGACACTAAACAGCCAAGGCAGTTCTACATTGGTGTCCTGGATATCGCTGGGTTTGAAATCTTTGACGTAAGCTTATATTCCAATAATTCAGTAGCCAATACTTTTAATGACATAATCATTCTTATTAACAGAAAGAGGTCATGATGATTATATGTGTCCTTGCAGTTCAATACATTGGAGCAGCTGTGCATCAACTTCACCAATGAAAAACTGCAACAGTTCTTCAACCACACCATGTTTGTCCTGGAGCAAGAGGAGTACAAGAAGGAGGGTATTATCTGGGAGTTCATTGACTTTGGTATGGACTTGGCTGCCTGCATCGAGCTGATTGAAAAGGTAATCATTTCATTTTGTGATTCTATATAATTTCAGTAAGGAACATTCTCGTCATAGATTTTAACCATTTATTGCAACAAATGGAAATACAGTTAAACTTGGCATTAATGGCTCCGCTCTTTGAATGCTCCCCGGATTAGCCAGCAGCTACTAAGCCAAAACGGGGAGCAACGAGCAACAACCCCTAAGGGTTTACAGGAATGAGCCAGAAGTACATTTTTTAAATACATTTCAACCATTTGCCATGAAAGATGAACTCTGAATCAAAAAAGAGTGGAGGCTGGGGTGGAGGAGGCAAAGCTTTGCCAGCAGTACGGTCTGTAACAGCGTAGGTGTAGAATGAATCAGTGAGGAGGGAGTCATATATAAATAAACCTCCTTGAATTGAGAGTGGGTTGTGATTGGTGTGTGGCCGATTGGAAGCTATGATTCAATTGGCTGGTTACAGCTGATGGCGTATGACTTCCGTGTCCTGCATGAACTAACGCTATGCTTCATTTTCCTTAATTTGACTTAATGCATCACTTAATGACATATTTCTTCCCACTATTTTTAAAGCCAATGGGCATATTCTCCATCCTTGAAGAGGAGTGCATGTTCCCCAAGGCAACAGACACATCCTTCAAGAACAAGCTGTATGACCAGCATCTTGGCAAAAACAAAGCATTTGAGAAACCAAGGCCGACCAAAGGCAAGGCTGAGGCCCACTTCTCCCTGGTGCACTATGCTGGTACCGTGGACTACAACATCGGTGGCTGGCTGGACAAGAACAAGGATCCACTGAATGAGTCTGTCATTCAGCTGTACCAGAAATCCTCTGTGAAACTGCTGCCTGTTCTGTATCCACCTGTCGTTGAGGGTATGATAGTAGCTACAGTAAACTAAAACACATTTTAATGTTATAGATACTGTATATTTTGAACCTTAGCATGTGTTCAAGTACATTTTATGTCGTTCTAAAAAAGCATGTCTACTTAAAATGATCAACAGAGGTTGGTGGCAGCAAGAAGGGAGGCAAGAAGAAGGGTGGTTCTATGCAGACTGTGTCTTCACAGTTTAGGGTAAGGTTTGACATCGCCAACGTATCTTATGTATCTTAGCTTATATTCAAAATCACAATTGTAACATGCCATGATAAATCATCACTTTGGATCTACAGGAGAACTTGGGCAAGCTGATGACTAACTTGAGGAGTACCCATCCTCACTTTGTGCGCTGCCTGATTCCCAATGAGTCAAAGACTCCAGGTACATAGAGAACATAATCTCAAGAGTCTTTGAGGAGTGGTTTGCTTTTTTTGGTATGGTTCACATAATTTTAAAGACTAAATGTCTTTTTTACAGGTTTGATGGAGAACTTCCTGGTCATCCACCAGCTCAGGTGTAACGGTGTGCTGGAGGGTATCAGAATCTGCAGGAAAGGTTTCCCCAGCAGAATTCTCTATGCTGACTTCAAGCAGAGGTATCAATGGATATTTTCAAAGAATGTTAAATGTGGACTATTGAAATAAAAAGGTCACAAAATGACCATTAACTCTCTTCTAAAAGGTACAAGGTGCTGAATGCCAGTGTCATCCCTGATGGCCAGTTCATTGACAACAAGAAGGCTTCAGAGAAGCTGCTTGGGTCAATTGATGTCCCACAAGACGAGTACAAATTTGGACACACTAAGGTAAGCACTTTCCTTTCCTTATTTAACCGAAGAATAATTACCAAGGAGGTTAAGTTGTTTAGTCCAGTATGTAGTATGATTGTTGTTTGCATCTTTTTGACTGTCTGTCTACGGCTAATCTCGCATTCTGCTGGACCCATCAGCCTAATGGGTTTTCATGCTAATTTACTGTATGCTCAAGGACCTGTCATGGTTTCAGTGGTTACTCCTCACTACTGTTAACCTGCCGGTAGTGGCCACAAGTGATCAACAATTGCTTCAGTTTGGACTCTTCAATCAAACATTACAGCAACAATCAATATGAACAGGGCTAGAGACTAAAGGCGTCCTGTTGTCCTGGGAACAATAATGTGTTCACTGCAGTAAACCGCAGTCATCTTCGCAAATGAAAAACTCAATTGAGTGTGGACTCAGGCAGAGCGTGTCTTCTCATGTCAGCATGAGGACATTTCGTTAATTGTTCGCTGTTAGCAGATGACAGCAGCTAAAACATTTTTAGCCGCGATTCTGGGACAGCTGCATCGATAAAAATGACAGCATATGAACGTGTGAGTGAAAAATGCTTCCGACACAGGTTGGGTCTAGAAAGGAAGCAATTGTTGTATTTATTCAATCAACCATTACAGAAGTGATCATTGCAGACAGACCATGCTGAGTTTTAGATGATGTGAAGTATTCACTTCCTCAGTTCATCCTACCTTTAATTTATTTTTTGTTTGTTCAGGTGTTCTTCAAGGCCGGTCTGCTGGGTCTGCTTGAGGAGATGAGAGATGAAAAACTGTCATCACTGGTCACCATGACTCAAGCTTTGTGCCGTGGTTACGTCATGAGAAAGGAGTTTGTGAAGATGACTGAGAGGAGGCATGTTGAAAATAACTCATTCTGAATGATGTTATGAAAAATCACAAACAACATTGTCCATAACAGCTACTTCTTGTCTGCAGGGAAGCCATCTATTCCATCCAGTACAATATCCGCTCATTCATGAATGTGAAACACTGGCCATGGATGAAGGTGTACTACAAGATCAAGCCCATGCTGAAGAGTGCGGAAACTGAGAAGGAGCTGGCAAGCATGAAAGAGAACTATGATAAGATGAAAACTGACTTGGCTACTGCCCTGGCCAAGAAAAAGGAGCTGGAGGAGAAGATGGTTACCATTCTGCAGGAGAAAAATGATCTGCAGCTGCAAATAGCATCTGTGAGTACACATCAACAGATAGTTGTGCTTTTTCATGTTGTTCATTGCTGGTGTGCTGACATCTATTTGCATTAAATGGATTAGGAAGGAGAGAATCTGTCAGATGCTGAGGAGAGATGTGAAGGTCTTATCAAGAGCAAGATTCAGATGGAGGCCAAACTCAAAGAGATAGGTGAGAGACTGGAGGATGAAGAGGAAATCAATGCTGAGCTCACTGCCAAGAAGAGAAAGCTGGAGGATGAATGCTCTGAGCTCAAGAAGGATATTGATGACCTGGAGCTTACCTTGGCCAAAGTGGAGAAGGAGAAACATGCCACTGAGAACAAGGTTTGTAAATAATAATCTGACCATCATATCAAGTAAAATGATGATTAGCGCTTATTGAGGAGATGTTTCTTGCACACTTAGGTCAAGAACCTGACCGAGGAGATGGCCTCTCAGGATGAGAGCATTGCTAAGTTGACCAAGGAAAAGAAAGCCCTTCAGGAGTCTCATCAGCAGACTCTTGATGACCTGCAGGCTGAGGAAGACAAAGTCAACACCCTGACCAAGGCCAAGACCAAGCTTGAGCAGCAAGTGGATGATGTAAGTTTACAAATACTCTTGGATTGAAGAAGTAAGATTGTTCTTAAAAATGATGATTCAAAATGTGAACAAATATTATTTGTTCAGCTTGAGGGTTCTCTGGAGCAAGAGAAAAAGCTGCGTATGGACCTTGAGAGAACCAAGAGGAAGCTCGAGGGTGATCTGAAACTGGCCCAGGAATCCATAATGGATCTTGAGAATGACAAGCAGCAGTCTGATGAGAAAATTAAAAAGTACATTTTTTTGAATTTGCACAACAGCCATTCTTTTGAAAATGAATGTCAACTGCATGAACTATATGTATTGTATCGATAATTCTCATAGGAAGGACTTTGAAACCAGTCAGCTCCTTAGCAAGATTGAAGATGAGCAGTCAATGGGTGCTCAGCTTCAGAAGAAGATCAAGGAGCTTCAGGTGACATATTTTGTTACAGAAAACATTACTGCACCCATTTCCTAATGTGTGCATAAAAAGTGAAAGTTCACTGAAAGAAATTACACCTACATTCAACAGGCCCGCATTGAGGAACTGGAGGAAGAGATTGAGGCTGAGCGTGCTGCTCGTGCCAAGGTGGAGAAGCAGAGAGCTGACCTCTCCAGGGAACTTGAGGAGATCAGTGAGAGGCTGGAGGAGGCTGGTGGTGCCACCTCTGCTCAGATTGAGATGAACAAGAAGCGTGAGGCTGAGTTCCAGAAGCTCCGCCGAGACCTTGAGGAGTCCACTCTGCAGCATGAATCCACTGCTGCTGCTCTTCGTAAGAAGCAGGCTGACAGCGTTGCTGAGCTGGGAGAGCAGATTGACAACCTCCAGCGTGTTAAGCAGAAGCTTGAGAAGGAAAAGAGTGAATACAAGATGGAGATCGATGACCTCTCCAGCAACATGGAGAATGTTGCTAAAGCAAAGGTACACGATGCATTACATGCTACTTTACTACCCAAATTAATGTCGATAATATAGCAGGTAATATTATGAATGAAATCTGATCAATGATCTCATCTCTCTTTAACTCATTAGGGAAATCTTGAAAAGATGTGCCGTACTCTTGAGGACCAATATAGTGAACTGAAGACTAAGAATGATGAAAATGTTCGTCAGATCAATGACACAAGCGCACAGAAAGCACGTCTCCTGACAGAAAATGGTATCTACAAGTTATCATTGAATGATCTGTTGTGCATGTTATTGAGAAACGTAAGATGAACTGATGTATCATGACATCTTTCACACAAGGTGAGTTCAGCCGTCAAATTGAAGAGAAAGAAGCCCTTGTCTCCCAGCTGACCAGAGGTAAACAGGCCTTCACACAGCAAATTGAGGAGCTGAAGAGACAGATTGAAGAGGAGGTTAAGGTAAGAAACCATTAAGTAAGTGTACATTGGTATTATTCGATTTGGAATTTAGAAATTTGGTAAATTCATGAATCATTTTTATAAACAGGCCAAGAATGCTCTTGCCCATGGACTGCAATCAGCTCGCCATGACTGTGATCTGCTGAGGGAGCAGTTTGAGGAGGAGCAGGAGGCCAAGGCTGAGCTGCAGCGTGGAATGTCCAAGGCCAACAGTGAGGTGGCTCAGTGGAGATCCAAGTATGAGACTGACGCTATTCAGCGCACTGAGGAGCTTGAAGAATCCAAGTGAGTAACATTCAAACAATTAAATGGTCAAATGCAGCTCCGCATTCATATGTTCATCTAGATCATAAAAACATGTTAACATAATGGCCCATAATGTAAGAACTTGCTTAATAACTTGACCCCCGCACCTTATCTAACACCTGTTCTTTGAAAAATGCTCACCAAAAAGCAACACTCTCTGTATGAGCATAACACCAGTGTTATAGCGATAGGCTCCATTGAAAAAGAAGATCCGCCTTTGTGAAGACATGAACATCTAATCCTCGAATATAATACGAGCTCCAACTTTGTAAATTAAGTTTCCCGAAAAAATAGTTGTCTCAGGATTGGGGCGATACAGTGTTTGTTAATGTAAAATTATTCAGCTAAGAACTCACGGTGCACATTCTTTATACTAAGGCTCCAAGTCCATTCAACATTTTTTTTCAAACAGGAAAAAGCTGGCCCAGCGCCTTCAGGAGGCTGAGGAGCAGATTGAGGCAGTGAATTCCAAGTGTGCTTCTCTTGAGAAAACCAAACAGAGGCTCCAGAGTGAGGTGGAGGACCTCATGATTGATGTGGAGAGGGCCAACAGTCTGGCAGCCAACCTTGACAAAAAGCAAAGGAACTTTGACAAGGTAGCATTGTTTACTTTGTGTGGCAAAGCCATACAAACAATGACATAGTTATATATATATGTATATCTATATATATATATTTATATTTGTCTCTATAGTGCTACATAACCAACTGAAGTGTAGTAATTGTGCTATTCAGGTGTTGGCAGAGTGGAAACAGAAGTATGAGGAGGGTCAGGCAGAGCTTGAGGGAGCACAGAAGGAGGCTCGTTCTCTCAGCACTGAGCTGTTCAAGATGAAGAACTCTTATGAGGAAGCTCTGGATCACCTGGAAACCATGAAGCGTGAAAACAAGAACCTGCAACGTGAGTTTTAAATAATTTAAAAGTTACATCGTATTCAACACATGTGCATGTGTTAGAATACAGGATTTATATTTTACACTTCAAGGTTTAACAATATTAAACAAATCTATCTGCAGAGGAGATCTCAGATCTGACTGAACAGATTGGTGAGACTGGCAAGAGCATCCATGAGCTGGAGAAGTCCAAGAAGCAGGTGGAGACAGAGAAGTCTGAGATCCAGACAGCTCTCGAAGAGGCTGAGGTACAGATTTTTTTTCCTGGAGAGATCTTCTGAAACAAATTGCAAATAGTAAAAAATAGCATTAATGGATTGAAGGCAGAGATGAATATTCCATTCATTGATATCGTCAGGGAACTCTGGAACACGAAGAGTCTAAGATCCTGCGTGTCCAGCTGGAGCTCAACCAGATCAAGGGTGAGGTGGACAGGAAGCTGGCAGAGAAAGATGAGGAGATGGAGCAGATCAAGAGGAACAGCCAGAGAGTGATTGACTCCATGCAGAGCACTCTGGACTCTGAGGTCAGGAGCAGGAACGATGCCCTGAGGATCAAAAAGAAGATGGAGGGAGACCTGAATGAGATGGAGGTTCAGTTGAGCCACGCCAATCGCCAGGCTGCTGAGTCCCAGAAGCAGCTGAGGAATGTGCAGGCACAGCTTAAGGTATTGTAAGACACAGAGTTGTTCCACAGTCTATGGTCAGTACAGAGACATTTTGGCATTCATGGGAATATTTTCCTGATATTTTTTTCACTAGGATGCACAACTGCACCTTGATGATGCTGTTAGAGCCCAGGAAGACTTCAAGGAACAAGCTGCCATGGTGGATCGCAGGAATGGTCTCATGGTAGCTGAAATTGAGGAACTTAGAGCTGCTCTGGAGCAGACAGAGAGAAGCCGCAAAATCGCAGAGCAGGAGCTGGTGGACGCCAGTGAGCGTGTTGGACTTCTGCACTCTCAGGTGAACAAACTCCTTTCATTTCTTCAATAAATCAAATGTCTCATGAGATTTACAATAACCTAAAATCAGGCACTTATTAAGTGAGAAAATAATTTTATCTTTTAGAACACAAGCCTCACGAACACCAAGAAGAAGCTTGAGTCTGACCTGGTGCAGGTCCAGGGTGAAGTGGATGACACTGTTCAGGAAGCAAGGAATGCAGAGGAGAAGGCCAAGAAGGCCATCACTGATGTAGGTTTAAACTTCTTACTTTAACGCCAATGTGTTTTTTAAAGATATTGCTAAATAACATGTTATGCTGTCTCCTCTAGGCTGCTATGATGGCTGAAGAGCTGAAGAAGGAGCAGGACACTAGTGCTCACCTGGAGAGGATGAAGAAGAACCTGGAGGTCACTGTCAAGGACCTGCAGCACCGCCTGGATGAGGCTGAGAACCTGGCCATGAAGGGTGGCAAGAAGCAGCTCCAGA
The DNA here is from genome assembly GCF_023349555.1 of Cebidichthys violaceus. Classification (NCBI taxonomy): domain Eukaryota; kingdom Metazoa; phylum Chordata; class Actinopteri; order Perciformes; family Stichaeidae; genus Cebidichthys; species Cebidichthys violaceus. The sequence continues at coordinate 733,290 of NW_027176761.1, forward strand.
AGCTTGAGTCTAGGGTAAGAAAATCATGTTAAGATTTGCAAAGCTGAAGCAAGACATTGAAACAATATGGACACTTACTTATTTTCTTATTGTGTTTTGAAGGTGCGTGAGCTGGAGTCAGAGGTTGAGGCTGAGCAGAGACGTGGAGCAGATGCTGTTAAGGGTGTCCGCAAATATGAGAGGAGAGTAAAGGAGCTCACCTATCAGGTACAGTCACTTTGACAGTTAAAATGTACAAGACAAAATGATCCAATATACTTACCATTAAAATCTTGTTAACTTGCACATCTACATTGACTATTACAGACTGAAGAGGACAAGAAAAATGGCTCCAGGCTGCAGGATCTGGTTGACAAGTTGCAACTCAAGGTGAAGGCCTACAAGAGGCAGGCTGAGGAAGCGGTAAGGCCAACATATTACTTTGCAATACTGACAATTTCTTAAAGAAAAAATAAAGTACATAAAAGCAAAAGTAAGTAAAATGAAAAGCATTCATTTTCATATTCATTATCATTCTTTCCTATAATATCATCTACCAAATGTAAGTCATCTGATACTAAAATAAGTGCTGGAGAGGTTGGAGAATCAATTTTGTGTCGTCGCATTATTTGTTGTTACAATTACATATAATTTAGAATAACTCAAACTGATACTCAAAAGCAATATTAAGCAAAATTGACATCGTATTAAGCAAATACATATTATATACTGTAACATTATATTTAATTATGTTGAAGAGAATGATCGGAAAAAAACAATCAGCTATCAAGCACCGTAGCTATACAATTATAAAGACATTTTTTGATTTTGGCAATGTAAACAGTTATGTCATATGCATACTGTACACAATCATGAAAAATGTTTCCGTTGTACATTAAAATTTAAAAAGTGTTCCATACCTTTAAACTATGTCTGTGATATTCCAGGAGGAGCAGGCCAATACTCATCTGTCCAAGTGCAGGAAGGTCCAGCATGAGCTGGAGGAGGCTGAGGAGCGTGCTGACATTGCAGAGTCCCAGGTCAACAAGCTGAGAGCAAAGAGCCGTGACTCTGGCAAGGTAACTAACATTCAGCTTGATGAAAATTAAATCAAATTAAATTCTATATTTTAATATAAATCACGTAACACTTAAGTCATGACTGAAAAAAAGTTACGATATAGCCTTAAACTTCAGAAAATTAACAACAGACAAAACTATTACAGAGTATGATGTGTATATAGGCGCATATGCACTTTATATAATAATTGTTTTCTGTTTTCACAGGGAAAAGAGGCAGCTGAGTAAAGCGCTTCGGCTGAAGGTCTTTTTGTAATCATAAAATATGATGTGAAATACACCACAATAAAATAGTTTTTGATCTTGACTTGTGTCTGTGTTGTTTTGATCTAATTGTCAGGCCAATACTTTTGAGTGAGACAGTTCAATAACCTTTGGCATCCCAAAAACACCCTCACTTTCGGTCCTGATCAAAACGCATCTAGCCACAAAATGTAAAGTGTAAGAGAGGAGTTTAATGAGTGTCATAGGAATGTTTAACAGAGAGCGCATTCCAACTTTTCAGAGAATAATCAACCTCCACACTCAGTGTTCTTCTGTTTGATAAGAAAAATGAGTATCCTAATAAATGGACAAACTGATAGTGCTTCAAGAATCGTTGTTTTTAATTGATTTATCTCTTTTTCTGCATTGATAGTGTCTTTACATTTTAGATTCTGTATGTGCTTGTTTCGTGCTATGGTGCCTCATACTGAAATGAAACTGAAAAACTCAAAATTAAATAAAAATAAATCAATAAAAAAGTAAATATATACATGTATGTATATATTACTTAAGTCATCCATGACTTACTTATATTATTTAGTTTGAATTGTTGATCGCAATAAGATTCTGTAAATTGAAAATATATATATAAAGTTAAAAGTTAAATTCAAAGTTTGAATTAAAGCTGCAAGCAGCATTGATCAGGCCCTCGCAAGTTCACGCACGTCGAGGGTACTGGCAGGACTGGCAGGTTGACGCGGCCATGCATTTTTGTGACCATCATACACTGCATGCACAAGTTAGATATTTCCTGCGTCGACCAGCGTAGCAAGATCATGTTGCCAGGTCTTAAGCCACAAATGTTTTGAGTGTAACTCCGATACAATCAAAAATGTAAGCCTGTAAGATCATTAAGAAAATGAATGTGCGTGAATGCGCTTCAGTGTTTGTAACATAACAGACTGTCAGTTTACTGGGATGGGGTTCAACTCCCTGCAGTGTCCTGCTGATTGTATTTGGACTTACATGAAAGTTAACAGAACAGTAATGTCATTTGCTTTTATTTGAACACTTTAATTTGACACTGTTTTCATTTTAAACTCTTCTGTAACTTTAGATTGTAGTGTGAAGCATTCATTGTAACATTTAACCTGATTCTCATGTAGAAGCTCTGGACATATAATTTATACTAATGCCCACTGACATGGTTTGAGAACCACTGTTATCTAACTTTTGCTCTCCAAGCATCTTAGTTTGCTCAAATTTAGATCAGAGAAGTCTTTTTTTCATTTTGTGCCCACAAACCCTTTTAATAAGTTCAGTGTTTGGGTTGCTGTAATTATAGAATCATGCTTACGTCCGTGGTTGCCAGTAGGTGGCGCTTTGACTATGAGTTAATATTGGCAAGCATAAGTCCTAAAATCACGACAGTAATCAAGCATGTCAAGTTTGGGAAAAGTTTTGACAAAGTACAGTTGAGTTACAACAGCTGATGGCGAACCATGTACAATTCCCGATACACCAAGTCCATGTTGTTCGATGAAACCTCAAGCTTTTATTAACTTTTAATCACTATGGTCTTTAGATTGTTCTGACCAAATTCTAAGCTGATCTGATTATTTCCCTAGGAGGAGTTGGTAGTACAGCACCTGGAAATGGAAAAAAACCAGGAGAAATTCATACAAAATTCAAAATGGCTGACTTCCGGTTGGGTTGAGAGCATGGACCCTTAGACTTTTTTTTAAGTCTACATGTGATACATCTGCTTACCAAATTTTATACATCTAGGTCAAACGTACTGCGAGGGCTGCATCATTGAAATATTTTAGGGGGCGCTATCGAGCCGATTTGCCACTCTGAAGCATTAAAATCACATTAGATAACTAGAAAATTTCGCAAGAAATTTTGACAGTGTGGCTTCTACTGCCCGAAGACGTCGCAATATATACACACACGCTGATGTTACCGGTAGTATCGTTGAGGTTCGATTGAGATAATGCTTCTCTCTTTTCTGCATTTTAGATTCATACTCTTGAAAAAGTTAAACCAAGTTAAAGCTGACGCTTTTATTTTGAAAACTTACCAGATGCTCTATCCCTTATCGGTGTCTGACTTCCTGCCTGGGTCGATCTGCTCTGTGTTAATTGACGCGATAAACCCGAGCCTTGGGCTCTCGCGCACCCTTCATTGAGGCAGAGTAGTGTTTGCACTTTATAGCGCAGATCAGTAGAGAAATATTAATATTTATTTTATTTTAGCATTATTTGTTTTTTACATTTCATCATCACACCCTGACCGCACGCCCCTGCGTAGAGCTCTGGGTGAACACAGACGGCTACAGTTTGTACTTCCTGATTCAACAACAACAGGACGTCAGTGATGACAGGAGGAACATCGCGCCAACCGTGTCGCTTCAAACGCGCCGCCCCAAACGCGTCGCTCCAAACGCCCCAAACGCCCCAAACGCGTCGCCCCAAACGCGTCGCTTCAAACGCGTCGCCCCAAACGCGTCGCTCCAAACGCGTCGCTCCAAACGCCCCAAACGCGTCGCTCCAAACGCCCTAAACGCGTCGCTCCAAACGCCCCAAACGCGTCGCCCCAAACGCGTCGCTCCAAACGCCCCAAACGCGTCGCCCCAAACGCGCCGCTCCAAACGTGTCGCTTCAAACGCCCCAAACGCGTCGCCTCAAACGCGCCGCCTCAAACGCGCCGCGCAAAATTTGCGTCACTGCAGTCTCATCACGTCTGTGCAAAGACTTTGTATGTAATCTCATCACGCGAATAATTCGCCCTGCGTTCGGTGTGAACACAGCTGGCAGCCTCGTGGGGAGGGGAGGGGGGAGCTGCGCTCATGTGATTGCTTGAAAATGAGGCTGACATCTGATTGGCTACAGATAGGTCCATGTTAAAAAAAACACCTGTCAAACAAATGCACTTTATACCAAAACCATGAGTCCAATCAATAAAATAAGTGCACCGTGAGAGAGATAAGACTCTGCCGAACGCTCTGGTATGTTTTTTATGTTCATAGTGTTATAAATGTGAGCGCCAGCGCAAGTTACAAAACTGGTACCGTCTGCTTTCTTTGACAAATTTCTTTTCTGATTTAACATGGGATCTAATGGAGCAGTCGGTTGGAATTCATGTCGCTCCACGGCTGTTTGAGCCAAATGTGTAAGTCCGTTGGATTCCATAGACACTTTGTTGCGACCAGCACAACATTTCCAAGCTTTTTGGCCAAAAATGGTGTATAAAGAGTAAAAATTGTGGGAATGGGAGCAATTTGTTTGGAAAAATCACAGAACATTTTCCTGCTCTGCTTCACTCTGACCGTGATGTCATCACTCTAGCACTTAACGAGCTGCACAATACACACCCATTATAAAATCTGAAACAGACCCAAAGTTTTGCTGAAACTAAATCGGTGACTTCATGAAAACTATGCTAGCTAGCAAAATGTCCATTTGGCTCAATAACGTCCATCAATTTGTCTACGTTTTAAACTTTGAATCATGTTTCTACGTTAAAGTATGGCTGGTCAATATGGGTCCAAAGTTCAGTGTTTTTTTTTCTTTCTTCACGCCGAAATCCCATTCAAGTCAATGGGCCGATTTTTCATCGTAGATCGCGATTTTCGGGGAAACCGCTGGACGAATTTCTTATAAAAGTCATAGCTCACGATTCCCGATCAAGCCGCATGTGTTGAATTACTTTTTGAGCAGGTGTTGGCAACGCTGTGGGACTAGTTTCGCGGCAAACTCTGATGTGGAAGATGGAGAATAAGAATAATAATAATAATAAGCCCGCAGGATTACAGACAGTGTGCTTTGGCACAGGCAGTATTACTGCCTTGTGCCACAAAGCCACACTGAATAATAAGCCCGCAGGATTACAGTCAGTGTGCTTTGGCACAGGCAGTATTACTACCTTGTGCCACAAAGCCACACTGAATAATAATAACTAGAAAATGACTAGAAAAAACTAGAAAAATTCCTGCTGAAAATGCGTTGGAATGCTGAAAGCTGAAAGCTGAAATGAATTGCAAAAAAATTGCTGAAAATACAGAAATGAGAGACTACCTGTCTGAAAAATGTTGAAGCTCGAAAGCATTTAAACTGCACTGCTGAAAACCCTTCTAGTTGAAATGTCTAACTATGGTGTCTGTAGCTGAAAGTATGAGAAAGAAGAAGGCTTTGAAAGTTGAAGAAGTTGAACAGGATTTGAAGATTTTCTCCATAAATATCCCATTCAAAACAAATTGCAAAAAGCTTAATAATTCAAAAAGTTTAAAGATTACAAATATGAAAAATATCACCCCTCTCCTGAAAAAGCTGAATATTTTGATATTCGAACAGCTTCTGTGGCTTAAAAAATGTCAGCAGTAGTGATATTTGTAGTAGTAGAAGTTGTAGTTGTAGTAGAAGTATTATTAGTTGTAGAAGTATTAGTAATTAGAAGAAGTAGTAGAAGTAGTCGTAGTAATAGCTGTAGTAGTGGTCGTAGTATTTAATATAATAGTAGTAGTAGTAGAAGAAGTAGTAATAGTAATGGCAGTAGTTGAAGTGATAGCAGTAGTATTAGTACTAGTAGCAATCAAACTAATAGCTGTAGTAGTATTGGTACTGGTAGTAACATGAATAGCAGCAGTAGTGGTAGCAGAGAGAGAGCCAGAGAGAGAGAGGGAGAGACACAAAGAAAGACAGAGAGAGAAACACAGAATGACAGGAAGACAGAGATAGAGACTGAATGAATGAGTGTGAGCGAGTGAGAAAGGCAGACAGACAGTTATTTGTACTGAGTGAGTGAGTGAGTGAGTGAGTGAGACAGGCAGACAGACAGTTATATGTACTGAGTGAGTGAGGGAGACAGGAGGACAGACAGTCATCTGGATTGAGTGAGAAGAGCAGACAGATAGTTATATGTACTGAGTGAGTGGGAGAGAGAGACAGGCAGACCAACAGTTAGATGGACTGAGTGTGTGGGAGAGACAGACAGACAGTTAGATGGACTGAGTGTTTGGAAGAGAGAGACAGGCAGACAGACAGTTAGATGGACTGAGTGTGTGGGAGAGAGAGACAGGCAGACAGACAGTTATATGAACTGAGTGAGTGAGTGAGACCGGCAAACAGACAGTTATATGAACTGAGTGAGTGAGTGAGTGAGTGAGTGAGACAGGTGGACAGACAGTCATCTGGATTGAGTGAGAAGAGTAGACTGACAGTTATATGTACTGAGTGAGTGGGAGAGAGAGACAGGCAGACAGACAGTCAGATGGACTGAGTGTGTGGGAGAGAGAGACAGGCAGACAGACAGTTATATGAACTGAGTGAGTGAGTGAGACAGGCAGACAGACAGTTATATGAACTGAGTGAGTGAGACAGGCAGACAGTTATATGTACTGAGTGAGTGAGTGAGACAGGTGGACAGACAGTCTTCTGGATTGAGTGAGAAGAGCAGACAGACAGTTATATGTACTGAGTGAGTGGGAGAGAGAGACAGGCAGACAAACAGTTATATGAACTTAGTGAGTGAGTGAGACAGGTAAACAGACAGTTTTATGAACTGAGTGAGTGAGTGAGACAGGCAGACAGACAGTTATATGTACTGAGTGAGTGAGTGAGACAGGTGGACAGACAGTCATCTGGATTGAGTGAGAAGAGCAGACAGACAGTTATATGTACTGAGTGAGTGGGAGAGAGAGACAGGCAGACATACAATTACATTGACTGAGTGATTTGGAGAGAGAGACAGGCAGACAGACAGTTATATGGAGTGAGTGAGTGAGACAGGCAGACAGACAGTTATATGTACTGAGTGTGTAGAGAGAGACAGACAGACAGAGAAAGAGAGTGTGTGTGTGTGTGTGTGTGTGTGTGTGTGTGTGTGTGTGTGTGTGTGTGTGTGTGTGTGTGTGTGTGTGTGTCATTGGTTCCCATGGTGACGACGCAGCAGTTGGAGAGTCTGTGAGTCTGTGTGTTTAAAACATTAGTAATTAGCTCAAGCACGAACACCTGTGAGCCTGCCGCCTTTTCATGAGAAAAAAACTGGAAAACACCTGTCAAACAAAACCACAAAACTCCCATAACCATAGCCCCTATTGCTCCGATATTAAGACTGAAGTGCAAGAATGACTTGAAGAACAGATCATGCGAATATTGGATCTGTAGTGTAAACAAAAGTGGCTTCAATGGCGATTTAGAAATGGGGTACGTTTGTCTGTGCAAGACTTTTTTGAAGTACGTTTTAACATTGGGGTCTATGGAGGAGAAAGTTGGTTTTCCTCTCAAGTAAAGGCTTTTGAGGCAAATGTGTAAACCTGTGGGATTCCAAAGTCATATGTCTACGACAAGGACAAGATTAGCTACGTTTCCATCCAAAAATTATGCATGTAGAGTGAAAATTGAGGAGTCAGTCGCAAAAGACAAATATTTTTTTCACAGGAATCTCAGGCTTCTCTTCACTCTAGCGATGACATCACGCACTCTAAGCTGCGCAATACACACCAATTATAAAAGCAGAAAAGGACTGAAAAACAAATGAAAGCAAAAATGCTACTATTCAAAAAGTGTAAAAGATATCAAAATGATTATAACATACAATCATTGGTCAGGGTTTTCTCAACATTTGAAAGTTTAAATGGTGTCTGTAGCCGAAAGTATGAGGAAGTAGAAGGATCTGGAAGTTGAACAAGTTTAAGAGGATTTAAAAATATTCTCCATAGACATCCCATTCAAAAAATAAGTTGCAAAAAGCTTAATAATTCAAAAAGTTGAAAGATTAGAAAAATTATGAGAAATAGCACCCCTCTCCTGAAAAAGCTGAACATTTATATAGTTGAATGGTTTCTGTAGCTTAAGAAATGTGGAAGTTATTAAGTGCCAAAATACGTACGGAAGAAATAGTTGAATAAAGATTCGAAGAACAATACTTGGAATGCTGAATCAGCATTCCAACAATAAGCCCGCAGGATTACAGTCAGTGTGCTTTGGCACAGGCAGTATTACTGCCTTGTGCCACAAAGCCACACTGAACTACATTCAGGATTTTAAATGTGTGTGACAAGTTTGATTATGTTTTAAGTATTTCTAGCCCCTCAAAAACACCTTTGTTTTTCATGGTGAAGAATGCGCCACGGCAACGGCCTTTCACGAAACAAAAAGCTTTGAGTAAATTTTAATCACAAAGGTCTTTAGATTATTCTGACCAAATTCTAAGTTGATCTGATTAAGGGTCAGGGTCAGGATGTTATGACATATAAGAAATTTGGAGCAGATTAGACAATGTATGGCCGAGTTACAACAACTTCCTTTTTCATGGCGAATGGTGTTTTTTTGGCGCCACGCCACGGATACATAGTTCGATAACATTACATTACATTACATTACGGTCATTTAGCAGACGCATTTATCCAAAGCGACTTACAATTCAGTATCTATCTACACACCGTAGACGCAGCTACGGGAGCAATTTTGAGGTTACTTCTAACTTTTTGATCGTTGAGTAACTTTTCACTGCCAAGGTCTCAAGAGCATACTGAAGGAATCTGGAGTCAATCGGGTCAAATCTCTGGGAAGAGTTTGTTAAAGTACGCCGCCTTGAAATGGTCCAAAAACGTCATAAAATTAAAAATGGCCGACTTCCTGTTTGGTTTAGTGAAAAATTCCAAGAGGATTTTTGTACGTCCCATCACGTTCCACATACCTACCAAATTTCATACAGCTAGGTGAAACCCAATGTTGGGACTACTCAATAGGGGGCGCTATCGAGCCAATATTTCATACTGCAGCTGGACACCCCAATCAGACTACAATTTTTGCAAATTCTGGCTTGCGTGCCAAATTAAAAAAAATTCCCAGTATCCCAAGCACCTCCTTTTTGCGACGAAACACGGGCAATAATAATAATAATAATAAACATTAGAATAACAATAGGTCCTCCGTTCCGACTACGTCGGTGCTCGGGCCCTAAATAAAGTTTTCAAAAATTATACTAAAAAAACTGTTTAGAAAAACAAAGCACTGATGTAATTTAAAATTAGTTTACCTTCTTTAAAGTGAAGAGGGTGTTCAAGAGCCTAAAATAAACTTCTGTTGAAGTAATGATTAAGCAAAAATCAAGACCTGGCCATAGAAACTGAAACCTGAAACATCAGATGATAAACATGTGTTCTATATACATATGATGAGCTGTCTGCCTTACCACATTTGGAATGTATACATACATATATTTAACTTTCACTGTGTCATCAAAATCTGATTCAGTATAAAGGCAACTCAAGGACACGACCATTTGTGCCACTGAAGACCTGAGTTCCTGCCTGTGGTAACAGTATGCTCTCTTAAGATTGAGACATTTGAATGTGTTCTTCATTTAAGAAATAAGTTGGAGGAATAGAAACAATTGTTGCATGAATTTTGTTTTTACACCTACTCTAACAACAAAAACTGTTTTGAACAGGATTGGTGAATACTATTGAGAGAGAGGGGGTCAGGTAAGGATGACTATTAAATGATTAATTTGTCTTTAAGCATTTAATACATATGCAAAATGTTTCTGATTCAGAATCAGTTTTTCATCCAAACATTTTGACAAAACTCAACATGTTCAATCGATTCTCTGTAACAAAGAAGTCTGAATAAGACTTAAGTTGGAAATTAAGTTGGAAGTAAAGTTGTAAAGTTGAAGCCCACCTTGTAACCATAAACATACATGGTTTCAACGTGGATTTGTTTATGTATTTAAAGTTCAAGTGATGTAAATTACATGGAATTAAAATATTAGTCTAAGATTGCAGTTCCTTTGTAATTATCTAACAGACATAAGCCGCCACCATGAGTACAGACGCGGAGATGGCCACGTATGGCAAAGCTGCCATTTACCTACGTAAGCCAGAGAGGGAGAGAATTGAGGCTCAAAGCGCACCATTTGATGCCAAGAGTGCCTGCTACGTGGCCGATGCCAAGGAGCTGTACTTGAAGGGAACAATCGTCAAGAAAGACGGTGACAAAGTCACCGTCAAACTCCTGCTCACTCAGGAGGTAGATATCATGAAGTCAGAGCAAACTGGGAATTCAATATGATCAGTTCTCATTGTGACAAATGTCATGTTTCAGGAGAAGGTAGTTAAAGAAGCTGACGTCACTCCAATGAATCCTCCCAAGTATGACAAGATTGAGGACATGGCCATGATGACCCATCTCAATGAAGCTGCTGTGCTGTATAACCTCAAAGAGCGTTATGCAGCATGGATGATCTACGTAAGACAATCTATCTAAGGAGAACAAGAACTATTGAAAATTACTTTATTTTTAGGAAACATAATGTTAACTGTTGAATCTCTATGATAACTTTCAGACCTACTCTGGATTGTTCTGTGCCACTGTGAATCCCTACAAGTGGCTTCCAGTGTACGATGCTGAATGTGTAGCTGCCTATAGAGGCAAGAAGCGTATGGAGGCTCCACCCCACATCTTCTCTGTCTCTGATAACGCTTATCAGTTCATGTCAACTGGTGAGTCATTATCATAACAATGTAGAATATATCATTATATGAGGTTTCTGTTGCAGTAAAACATAGTTCATTCTTTTGTTTCTTATTTAACAGATAGGGAGAACCAGTCTGTCTTGATCACGTAAGTTTGAATCATTTGTTGACTTTTTTGAGATAGTCAAATATCTTGATCAAATTCTTATGAATCTGTGTGTATGCCTAGTGGAGAATCTGGTGCTGGAAAGACTGTGAACACCAAGCGTGTCATCCAGTACTTTGCAACAATCTCAGTTGGTGGAGCGAAGAGGGACACATCAAAGGTATGTTCCTGATGATTACAATTCAGGGTTCTTTACCAATGGAACATTTTCCAAAGTCATTTTCTGATATCGCTTCTAATACTGGATTATAGGGGTCACTGGAGGATCAGATTATTGCAGCCAATCCCCTGCTGGAGGCCTACGGTAATGCCAAAACTGTGAGGAATGACAACTCTTCTCGTTTTGTAAGTATGAAACAATTTCTATACATGTGAGAGGCCTTGTTACTGATTGTTCATACAGAGGAACATTAAGAATCCCTTTGTTCCTAACAGGGTAAATTCATCAGAATCCATTTCGGCACAACTGGCAAACTGGCTAGTGCTGATATTGAGACATGTAAGTAATAATACTCCTTGTACATACAAATGACTCAAATTGAAAATTGGCCTAGCTGTGACTTATAAACAATATTTGTAGATCTGCTGGAGAAGTCTAGAGTGACATTCCAGCTTCCTGATGAAAGAGGCTACCACATCTTCTACCAGATGATGACCGCCCACAAACCTGAGCTGCTTGGTAAACAGATTGAGATGTTGCAACATTTCACCTACTGTTTTCATATGAAACTAAAGTATTGACATTTTCAACCTTTTTTGATCACCAGATTTGGCACTCATCACAACCAACCCCTACGACTTCCCCATGTGCAGCATGGGTCAGATCACTGTGGCCAGCATTGATGACAAAGTTGAGCTGGAAGCCACTGATGTGAGTGATTTTCACTTCAAACTATTGAAATATATTTTGTGCAATACATCCAAAACTGCTCATTAAAGTGCATTTTCTAAAGTGATTGTGTTTTGTGTGGACACATGTTTTGAATTCAGAATGCTATTGATATCCTGGGCTTCACAAATGAAGAGAAGATGAGCATCTACAAGATGACTGGTGCTGTGCTCCACCATGGTAACATGAAGTTCAAGCAGAAACAGCGTGAGGAGCAGGCTGAGCCTGATGGCACAGAGGGTGAGTAGCTTGGGAAAAACTGTATTAAGATAAAATAGAGTTCTTAATCACACTGGTTTCTGTTCATATCATGATGGAAATTACTGAATTATTTTCAGAGGCTGACAAGGTTGCTTACTTGCTGGGTCTGAACTCCGCTGACATGCTGAAAGCTCTGTGCTATCCCAGAGTGAAGGTCGGAAATGAGTATGTCACCAAGGGTCAGACTGTACCTCAGGTAAACTGAATTATCAATATCAAATATCCTACTATTTGAAAACACATAAGTTATATTAGTTCTACTAAAATAATGTATTACAGGGTTCACTTGATACAATAAAAGCCATGTAAGTGTTCAATGTTACGACTTAAAGTTCTATCTATTGAATGCTGAATCGGGGTGGGGGGGGGGTCTTGTATCGATGTGAGGGTCCCTACAGAGGATGTCATTTGTGTACAAATTGTAAAGCCCTCTGAGGCAAATTTGTGATTGTAGGCTATAAAAAATGAATTGAATTGAATCTTAGATGAATATATTTCATTTTTGTGTCATTAGAATGACTTTAAAAACACCAATAATCTATTATTTTACAAAACGGTTTACTTGTCAAATCACATCGTTATTTTCATTCAGGTGGGTAACTCAGTGCCTGCCCTGGCCAAGTCTATCTATGAGAGGATGTTCTTGTGGATGGTCATCCGTATCAACCAGATGTTGGACACTAAACAGCCAAGGCAGTTCTACATTGGTGTCCTGGATATCGCTGGGTTTGAAATCTTTGACGTAAGCTTATATTCCAATAATTCAGTAGCCAATACTTTTAATGACATAATCATTCGTATTAACAGAAAGAGGTCATGATGATTATATGTGTCCTTGCAGTTCAACACATTGGAGCAGCTGTGCATCAACTTCACCAATGAAAAACTGCAACAGTTCTTCAACCACACCATGTTTGTCCTGGAGCAAGAGGAGTACAAGAAGGAGGGTATTATCTGGGAGTTCATTGACTTTGGTATGGACTTGGCTGCCTGCATCGAGCTGATTGAAAAGGTAATCATTTCATTTTGTGATTCTATATAATTCAAGTCAGGAACACTCTCGTCAAAGATTTTAACCATTTATTGCAACAAATGGAAATTCAGTTAAACTTGGCAATGATGGCTCCGCTCTTTGAATGCTCCCCGGATTAGCCAGCAGCTACTAAGCCAAAACAGGGAGCAACGAGCAACAACCCCTAAGGGTTTACAGAAATGAGCCAGAACTACATTTTTTAAATACATTTCAACCATTTGCCATGAAAGATGAACTCTGAATTAAAAAAGAGTGGAGGCTGGGGTGGAGGAGGCAAAGCTTTGCGAGCAGTACGGTCTGTAACAGCGTAGGTGTAGAATGAATAAGTGAGGAGGGAGTCATATATAAATAAACCTCCTTGAATTGAGAGTGGGTTGTGATTGGTGTGTGGCCGATTGGAAGCTATGATTCAATTGGCTGGTTACAGCTGGGGGCGTATGACTTCCGTGTCCTGCATGAACTAACGCTATGCTTCATTTTCCTTAATTTGACTTAATGCATCACTTAATGACATATTTCTTCCCACATTTTTCAAGCCAATGGGCATATTCTCCATCCTTGAAGAGGAGTGCATGTTCCCCAAGGCAACAGACACATCCTTCAAGAACAAGCTGTATGACCAGCATCTTGGCAAAAACAAAGCATTTGAGAAGCCAAAGCCCGCCAAAGGCAAGGCTGAGGCCCACTTCTCCCTGGTGCACTATGCTGGTACCGTGGACTACAACATCGGTGGCTGGCTGGACAAGAACAAGGATCCACTGAATGAGTCTGTCATTCAGCTGTACCAGAAATCCTCTGTGAAACTGCTGCCTGTTCTGTATCCACCTGCCGTTGAGGGTATGATAGTAGCTACAGTAAACTAAAACACATTTTAATGTTATAGATACTGTATATTTTGAACTTTAGCATGTGTTCAAGTACATTTAATGTCGTTCTAAAAAAGCATGTCTACTTAAAATGATCAACAGAGGTTGGTGGCAGCAAGAAGGGAGGCAAGAAGAAGGGTGGTTCTATGCAGACTGTGTCTTCACAGTTTAGGGTAAGGTTTGACATTGCCAACGTATCTTATGTATCTTAGCTTATATTCAAAATCACAATTGTAACATGCCATGATAAGTCACCACTTTGGATCTACAGGAGAACTTGGGCAAGCTGATGACTAACTTGAGGAGTACCCATCCTCACTTTGTGCGCTGCCTGATTCCCAATGAGTCAAAGACTCCAGGTACATAGAGAACATAATCTCAAGGGTCTTTGAGGAGTGGTTTGCTTTTTTTGGTATGGTTCACATAATTCTAAAGACTAAATGTCTTTTTTACAGGTTTGATGGAGAACTTCCTGGTCATCCACCAGCTCAGGTGTAACGGTGTGCTGGAGGGTATCAGAATCTGCAGGAAAGGTTTCCCCAGCAGAATTCTCTATGCTGACTTCAAGCAGAGGTATCAATGGATATTTTCAAAGAATGTTAATGTGGACTATTGAAATAAAAAGGTCACAAAATGACCATTAACTCTCTTCTAAAAGGTACAAGGTGCTGAATGCCAGTGTCATCCCTGAGGGCCAGTTCATTGACAACAAGAAGGCTTCAGAGAAGCTGCTTGGGTCAATTGAAGTCCCACAAGACGAGTACAAATTTGGACACACTAAGGTAAGCACTTTCCTTTCCTTATTTAACCGAAGAATAATTACCAAGGAGGTTAAGTTGTTTAGTCCAGTATGGAGTATGATTGTTTTTTGCATCTTTTTGACTGTCTGTCAACGGCTAATCTCGCATTCTGCTGGACCCATCAGCCTAATGGGTTTTAATGCTAATTTATGACTGTATGCTCAAGGACCTGTCATGATTTCAGTGGTTACTCCTCACTACTGTTAACCTGCCGGTAGTGGCCACAAGTGATCAACAATTGCTTCAGTTTGGACTCTTCAATCAAACATTACAGCAACGATCATATACAAACAGAGCTAGAGACTAAAGGCGTCCTGTTGTCCTGGGAACAATAATGTGTTCACTGCAGTTCATCTTCGCAAATGAAGAACTTAATTGAGCATGGAATCAGGCAGAGCGTGTCTTCTCATGTCAGCAGGAGGACATTTCGTTAGTTGTTCGCTGTTAGATGACAGCAGCTAAAACATTTTTAGCCGCAATTCTGGGACAGCTGCATCGATAAAATGACAGCATATGAATGTGTGAGTGAAAAATGCTTCCGATACAGGTTGGGTCTAGAAAGGAAGCATTTGTTGTATTTATTCAATCAACCATTACAGAAGTGATCGTTGCAGACAGACCATGCTGAGTTTTAGATGATGTGAAGTATTCACTTCCTCAGTTCATCCTACCTTTAATATATTTTTTGTTTGTTCAGGTGTTCTTCAAGGCCGGTCTGCTGGGTCTGCTTGAGGAGATGAGAGATGAAAAACTGTCATCACTGGTCACCATGACTCAAGCTTTGTGCCGTGGTTACGTCATGAGAAAGGAGTTTGTGAAGATGACTGAGAGGAGGCATGTTGAAAATAACTCATTCTGAATGATGGTATGAAAAATCACAAACAACATTGTCCATAACAGCTACTTCTTGTCTGCAGGGAAGCCATCTATTCCATCCAGTACAATATCCGCTCATTCATGAATGTGAAGCACTGGCCATGGATGAAGGTGTACTACAAGATCAAGCCCATGCTGAAGAGTGCGGAAACTGAGAAGGAACTGGCAAACATGAAGGAGAACTATGATAAGATGAAAACTGACTTGGCTACTGCCCTGGCCAAGAAGAAGGAGCTGGAGGAGAAGATGGTTTCCATTCTGCAGGAGAAAAATGATCTACAGCTGCAAATAGCATCTGTGAGTACACATCAACAGACAGTTGTGCTTTTTAATGTTGTTCATTGTTGGTGTGTTGACGTATATTTGCATTAAATGGATTAGGAAGGAGAGAATCTCTCAGATGCTGAGGAGAGATGTGAAGGTCTTATCAAGAGCAAGATTCAGATGGAGGCCAAACTCAAAGAGACAACTGAGAGACTGGAGGATGAGGAGGAAATCAATGCTGAGCTCACTGCCAAAAAGAGAAAGCTGGAGGATGAATGCTCTGAGCTCAAGAAGGATATTGATGACCTGGAGCTTACCTTGGCCAAAGTGGAGAAGGAGAAACATGCCACTGAGAACAAGGTTTGTAAATAATAATCTGGCCATCATATCAAGTAAAATGATGATTAGCGCTTATTGACAATATCTTTCTTGCACTTAGGTCAAGAACCTGACCGAGGAGATGGCCTCTCAGGATGAGAGCATTGCTAAGTTGACCAAGGAAAAGAAAGCCCTTCAGGAGTCTCATCAGCAGACTCTTGATGACCTGCAGGCTGAGGAAGACAAAGTCAACACTCTGACCAAGGCCAAGACCAAGCTTGAGCAGCAAGTGGATGATGTAAGTTTACAAATACTCTTGGATTGAAGATGCAAGATTGTTCTTAAAAATTATGATTAAAAATGTGAACAAATATTATTTGTTCAGCTTGAGGGTTCTCTGGAGCAAGAGAAGAAGCTGCGTATGGACCTTGAGAGAGCCAAGAGGAAGCTCGAGGGTGATCTGAAACTGGCCCAGGAATCCATTATGGATCTTGAGAATGACAAGCAGCAGTCTGATGAGAAAATTAAAAAGTACATTTTTTTGAATTTGCACAACAGCCATTCTTTTGAAAATGAATGTCAACTGCATGAACTATATGTATTGTATCGATAATTCTCATAGGAAGGACTTTGAAACCAGTCAGCTCCTTAGCAAGATTGAAGATGAGCAGTCAATGGGTGCTCAGCTTCAGAAGAAGATCAAGGAGCTTCAGGTGACATATTTTGTTACAGAAAACATTACTGCACCCATTTCCTAATGTGTGCATAAAAAGTGAAAGTTCACTGAAAGAAATTACACCTATATTCAACAGGCCCGCATTGAGGAACTGGAGGAAGAGATTGAGGCTGAGCGTGCTGCTCGTGCCAAGGTGGAGAAGCAGAGAGCTGACCTCTCCAGGGAACTTGAGGAGATCAGTGAGAGGCTGGAGGAGGCTGGTGGTGCCACCTCTGCTCAGATTGAGATGAACAAGAAGCGTGAGGCTGAGTTCCAGAAGCTCCGCCGAGACCTTGAGGAGTCCACTCTGCAGCATGAATCCACTGCTGCTGCTCTTCG
Source organism: Cebidichthys violaceus (assembly GCF_023349555.1). Lineage (NCBI taxonomy): Eukaryota > Metazoa > Chordata > Actinopteri > Perciformes > Stichaeidae > Cebidichthys > Cebidichthys violaceus. The sequence goes on from NW_027176761.1 coordinate 750,563, forward strand.
TAAGAAGCAGGCTGACAGTGTTGCTGAGCTGGGAGAGCAGATTGACAACCTCCAGCGTGTTAAGCAGAAGCTTGAGAAGGAAAAGAGTGAATACAAGATGGAGATCGATGACCTCTCCAGCAACATGGAGAATGTTGCTAAAGCAAAGGTACACGATGCATTACATGCTACTTTACTACCCAAATTAATGTTGATAATATAGCATGTAATATTATGAATGAAATCTGATCAATGATCTCATCTCTCTTTTACTCATTAGGGAAATCTTGAAAAGATGTGCCGTACTCTTGAGGACCAATATAGTGAACTGAAGACTAAGAATGATGAAAATGTTCGTCAGATCAATGACACAAGCGCACAGAAAGCACGTCTCCTGACAGAAAATGGTATCTACAAGTTATCATTGAATGATCTGTTGTGCATGTTATTGAGAAACGTAAGATGAACTGATGTATCATGACATCTTTCACACAAGGTGAGTTCAGCCGTCAAATTGAAGAGAAAGAAGCCCTTGTCTCCCAGCTGACCAGAGGTAAACAGGCCTTCACACAGCAAATTGAGGAGCTGAAGAGACAGATTGAAGAGGAGGTTAAGGTAAGAAACCATCAAACAAGTGTTCATTGGTATTCTTCGATTTGGAATTTAGAAATTTGGTAAATTCATGAATCATTTTTATAAACAGGCCAAGAATGCTCTTGCCCATGGACTGCAATCAGCTCGCCATGACTGTGATCTGCTGAGGGAGCAGTTTGAGGAGGAGCAGGAGGCCAAGGCTGAGCTGCAGCGAGGAATGTCAAAGGCCAACAGTGAGGTGGCTCAGTGGAGATCCAAGTATGAGACTGACGCTATTCAGCGCACTGAGGAGCTTGAGGAATCCAAGTGAGTAACATTCAAACAATTAAATGGTCAAATGCAGCTCCGCATTCATATGTTCATCTAGATCATAAAAACATGTTAACATAATGGCCCATAATGTAAGAACTTGCTTAATAACTTGACCCCCGCACCTTATCTAACACCTGTTCTTTGAAAAATGCTCACCAAAAAGCAACACTCTCTGTATGAGCATAACACCAGCGTTACAGCGATAGGCTCCATTGAAAAAGAAGATCCGCCTTTGTGAAGACATGAACATCTAATCCTCAAATATAATACGAGCTCCAACTTTGTAAATTCAATTTCCCGAAAAAATTGTTGTCTCAGGATTGGGGCGATACAGTGTTTGTTAATGTAAAATTATTCAGCTAAGAACTCAGGGTGCACATTCTTGATACTAAGGCTCCAAGTCCATTCAACATTTTTTTTCAAACAGGAAAAAGCTGGCCCAGCGCCTTCAGGAGGCTGAGGAGCAGATTGAGGCAGTGAATTCCAAGTGTGCTTCTCTTGAGAAAACCAAACAGAGGCTCCAGAGTGAGGTGGAGGACCTCATGATTGATGTGGAGAGGGCCAACAGTCTGGCAGCCAACCTTGACAAAAAGCAGAGGAACTTTGACAAGGTAGCATTGTTTACTTTGTGTGGCAAAGCCATACAAACACTGACATATATATATATATATATATATGTATATATATATATTTTGTCTCTATAGTGCTACATAACCAACTGAAGTGTAGTAATTGTGCTATTCAGGTGTTGGCAGAGTGGAAACAGAAGTATGAGGAGGGTCAGGCAGAGCTTGAGGGAGCACAGAAGGAGGCTCGTTCTCTCAGCACTGAGCTGTTCAAGATGAAGAACTCTTATGAGGAAGCTCTGGATCACCTGGAAACCATGAAGCGTGAAAACAAGAACCTGCAACGTGAGTTCTAACACAACTAAGTTCTAACTCGTATTCAACACATGTGCATGTGTTAGAATACAGGATTTATATTTTACACTTCAAGGTTTAACAATATTAAACAAATGTATAAATCTGCAGAGGAGATCTCAGATCTGACTGAACAGATTGGTGAGACTGGCAAGAGCATCCATGAGCTGGAGAAGTCCAAGAAGCAGGTGGAGACAGAGAAATCTGAGATCCAGACAGCTCTTGAAGAAGCTGAGGTACAGATTTTTTTTCCTGGAGAGATCTTCTGAAACAAATTGCAAATAGTAAAAAATAGCATTAATGGATTGAAGGCAGAGATGAATATTTCATTCTTTGATATCGTCAGGGAACTCTGGAACACGAAGAGTCTAAGATCCTGCGTGTCCAGCTGGAGCTCAATCAGATCAAGGGTGAGGTGGACAGGAAGTTGGCAGAGAAAGATGAGGAGATGGAGCAGATCAAGAGGAACAGCCAGAGAGTGATTGACTCAATGCAGAGCACTCTGGACGCTGAGGTCAGGAGCAGGAACGATGCCCTGAGGATCAAAAAGAAGATGGAGGGAGACCTGAATGAGATGGAGGTTCAGTTGAGCCACGCCAATCGCCAGGCTGCTGAGTCCCAGAAGCAGCTGAGGAATGTGCAGGCACAGCTTAAGGTATTGTAAGACACAGAGTTGTTCCACAACAGAGACATTTTGGCATTCATGGGAATATTTTCCTGATATTTTTTTCGCTAGGATGCACAACTGCATCTTGATGATGCTGTTAGAGCCCAGGAAGACTTCAAGGAACAAGCTGCCATGGTGGATCGCAGGAATGGTCTCATGGTAGCTGAAATTGAGGAACTTAGAGCTGCTCTGGAGCAGACAGAGAGAAGCCGCAAAATCGCAGAGCAGGAGCTGGTGGACGCCAGTGAGCGTGTTGGACTTCTGCACTCTCAGGTGAACAAACTCTTTTAATTTCTTTAATAAATCAAATGTCTAATGAGATTTACAATAACCTAAAATCAGGCACTTATTAAGTGAGAAAATAATTTTATCTTTTAGAACACAAGCCTCACGAACACCAAGAAGAAGCTTGAATCTGACCTGGTCCAGGTCCAGGGTGAAGTGGATGACACTGTTCAGGAAGCAAGGAATGCAGAGGAGAAGGCCAAGAAGGCCATCACTGATGTAGGTTTAAACTTCTTACTTTAACTCCAATGTGTTTTTTAAAGATATTACTAAATAACATGTTATGCTGTCTCCTCTAGGCTGCTATGATGGCTGAAGAGCTGAAGAAGGAGCAGGACACTAGTGCTCACCTGGAGAGGATGAAGAAGAACCTGGAGGTCGCTGTCAAGGACCTGCAGCACCGCCTGGATGAGGCTGAGAACCTGGCCATGAAGGGTGGCAAGAAGCAGCTCCAGAAACTTGAGTCTAGGGTAAGAAAATCATGTTAAAATTTGCAAAGCTGAAGCAAGACATTAAAACAATATGGAAACTTACTTATTTTCTTATTGTGTTTTGAAGGTGCGTGAGCTGGAGTCAGAGGTTGAGGGTGAGCAGAGACGTGGAGCAGATGCTGTTAAGGGTGTCCGCAAATATGAGAGGAGAGTAAAGGAGCTCACCTATCAGGTACAGTCACTTTGATAGTTAAAATGTACAGGACAAAATTATCCAATATACTTACCATTAAAAACATTTTAACTTGCACATCTACATTGTTTATTACAGACTGAAGAGGACAAGAAAAATGGCTCCAGGCTGCAGGATCTGGTTGACAAGTTGCAACTCAAGGTGAAGGCCTACAAGAGGCAGGCTGAGGAAGCGGTAAGGCCAACATATTACTTTGCAATACTGACAATTTCTTAAAGAAAAAATAAAGCACATGAAAGTAAAAGTACAGGAAAAGCATTCATTTTCATATTCATTATCATTCTTTCCTATAATATCATCTACCAAATGTAAGTCATCTGATACTAAAAAAAGTGCTGGAGAGGTTGGAGAATCAATTTTATGTGGTTGTATTATTTGTTGTTACAATTACATATAATTTAGAATAACTCAAACTGATACTCAAAAGCAATAATAAGCAAAACTGACATTGAATTAAGCAAAAACATATTATACACTGTAACATTATATTTAATTATGTTGAAGAGAATAAAAAACAATCAGCTATCAAGCACCGTAGCTATATAATTATAAAGACAATTTTTTGATTTTGGCAATGTAAACAGTTATGTCATATTCATATTGTACACAATCATGAAAAATGTTTCCGTCATACATTAAAATTTAAAAAGTGTTCCATACCTTTAAACTATGTCTGTGATATTCCAGGAGGAGCAGGCCAATACTCATCTGTCCAAGTGCAGGAAGGTCCAGCATGAGCTGGAGGAGGCTGAGGAGCGTGCTGACATTGCAGAGTCCCAGGTCAACAAGCTGAGAGCAAAGAGCCGTGACTCTGGCAAGGTAACTAACATTCAGCTTGATGAAAATTAAATCGAATTAAATTCTATATTTTAATATAAATCACGTAACACTTAAGTCATGACTGAAAAAAAGTTACGATATAGCCTTAAACTTCAGAAAATGAACGACAGACAAAACCATTACAGAGTATGATGTGTATGTAGGCGCATATGCACTTTAAATAATAATTGTTTTCTGTTTTCACAGGGAAAAGAGGCAGCTGAGTAAAGCGCTTCGGCTGAAGGTCTTTTTCTAATCATAAAATATGATGTGAAATACACCACAATAAAATAGTTTTTGATCTTGACTTGTGTCTGTGTTGTTTTGATCTAATTGTATCCTCCAAGTCACTGTAATCCCAACATGAACATTTTGTATGAACATGAAATAATAGTTGGCTTAATTCAATATACATTTTCCCTTAGAAATCATCTTTGGAGGGCAATACTTTTGAATGAGACAGTTCAATAACCTTTGGCATCCCAGAAACACCCTCACAATTGTGAAGAATTTAAAGTTAAAAAGCAATGTTAATGTGTTTAATAATCACTCCTAGTGGTGGATATAATGTTATAACATGTTTGTTTGGAAAAGTGTTAAATCATAAAAGTATAATCATTCTATGTATCAAACTATAAAATACAGTTACTGAATGTTTTGAGGGAAAGAGAGAGACCTTTGAGACAGGCTTTTCAGATCTGAAAACAACTGTATGATAATGTGATGAGTTTGGTGAGCTGACTTCAGGAATGTGGGGTGTTAACAGTGGGGGAAGGAGATGTATTGATCAAACAGAGATGTAGATGAAGACAGTTCTAAGAAAACACGGGGGTCGGGTAAACGCAGTTTTATGAGGAGGACAGGTCGGACCAGAGGACACTGTTCAGACATTATGTGGATCACTTAGACCAATGGAGAGCATTGTCCGAGGACAGGAGGAGACAATCAGACTCCAGCCAATCATAAAGCTGATAATGGACTTTTGAAAGTAAACTACTGACTTTTGGGTATAAAAACATTGTTAGGAGAGATGTTGTTCAGTTCTTGGCGATCCTCTTTACTGTAAACTGGCGTTTGTAGGCCGGTAGGGGGGGAGAGTCTTTGAACTCGGTTTCGCGATTCCTTACTGTCGACAGTGTAATTCAGTTTGTAATTGTCTTTTTAGCATTTGTGAATTATAAATACTTTTTCATTGTAAGCCGGATCCAGCTGATTTTTCTTAGCGTGACTTCGTTGCTCAAACAACAACGAAAGAGCAAGAGGTCCGCGGCCTCCTGCGAGCAGAGGTCTCACTCCATTACAATTTGGCGTCCCTGGGTGGGCATCTCTCAGTGGACCTCAGGACACGGGCTGGACGAGGCGTTGACCGGCGATGCCTTCAGGGCCCAATGGACAAAGAGGAAGGCAGAATTTTTTTAATGAATTTGTTAAGTTAGATAGAGAGACTTAGCGAAGGTATCGGGGGTCGGCGCTTCTGACGGCCGGATAAGAGGAGAAGCTGCAGGAGGCCGGTGAAGTATAATAACTTGAAATCTAAAGTGATGAGACTGTATTGAGTGCGGAAACACACTTACAAACTGATTACAAATTTCAGTGTGATGCATGTTTGTAAATACCGTCCAGACACCGAGCTGGACGAGAGAAAATATACCGGGACGTCCGTCAAGAGAACGGAGCGATCGCCGAGGAAAAAGCCTGGGGCTTAAAAGCACCGATTGATTAAACGATTAACAGTGAATTGCGGATAGATTACGCTCAACAGGTGACGATCTCTGAGTAGTCCTATACTGGCGTTCTGTGTTTAACAATGCGGGGGCTTATGTACTGGGTGGGAACGAATTAGTAACAGACGAAATATTGGCTGAGACTAGCGAAGCTAAGCCAACGAGGATTCGCCGTAACTCTGCCCGCAAAAAAGGGGGGGTGATTCTCGGGTGGTAGTTCGCTGGTTTTGACTTGAGTCTAAGGGGACTGAATTCCGGGGTGGAACAGGGGAAAGTACATTGGGGATTTGTAGTTTAGTATCGTGTTTTCTTTTCAGAGCGAAGTCACGCTAACGAGTCAGGCTATTCTCCACCCGTGATGGGAGAGAATACTGATTGCTGAAGTGTGGTTTGCTGGTGTTGTATTCTCTGAGAGTGTCGCTGTGTTGTTTACATCACGTGGTAAGAGAGAGTATAGTATTATAAATAAGGCTACTGAGTAGCTTAGATAATATAGAGTAGAATACATGGTGATTGAGTAAGGCGTGGATGAATTGGTTGTACTGGAGGCTGTAGGCTCTGGTGTCTAACCTTATATATTTAGATAAAAGAGGAGATTATGAGAAATAACCGGTACCTTGGTGAAAAGCCAAGTCCCGGTCTAGTGAAATAAAGAGTGTGTGTGGAGTACTGAGAAAAAGGTGGCTGAGCCCTTTGTTCTGTGAGTGGGCTTCAGGCACATGTTTGTGGCCGGTAAGGTCTTTGTGTTAGCATCGAGATAGCTTGCAGCACATGTTCCCGGCTAGTTTGGCTTTTAGTTGTGTGTTAACTACTGGCTCAGGCTAGTAATTAGCTTAGCCTTTTGTTTTAGCCACGAGACACGTGCTGTGAGCACAGGGTCTTTGAAAAAAAAAAAAAAAAAAAACTACAAAAATGCAGGTAGAACTACAAAAGTTCGCCCCCTGCTGTCCCGGAAGCAGAATTGAAATAAAACTAAAAAAATAGAATATAGAACTACAAAAGTTTGCCCCCTATAGCCCCGGAATAGTAATTGCATTGAAGTTGCAAAATAGTTGGAAGGAAGTACGTCATCCAGTAAATTACAATAGAGTGATTCTAGAGTGATTTCTTATTTTTGAATTTCAATTATCTTGCAACTTTATTATTTTAATCCTATAAACTTAAATTTGACACTTTGGCTTAGTTGCTAAAATGAGTTCTGATTTGACATCTTAACTACCATTGATACATTTAATTGTAATTCAATCTTAATTCAGCAGGTGTTAAGTTTAATTGTAATTCAATATTTAACTTCCATAGATAGTTTTGATTTAGCTTCTTTAATTGTTACATTAAAATGAATCCAGCATTTTAATTTAGATTTTGATTGACATAGATTATTGTGATTTGATTCAGTGTTTGAAATTTTCGGATTCTAATCTTGGATTTAGTTTTGATTTTAATTTAGATTTTTGGTTTTACATTTGGATTTCGATTTCGTTTGGTTTTGATTTTTGATTAAAAAGAAAAAAGAGGGGAATTTTAGTTACAGAATTGTTAATATTCACTATAGATTGATTTTCATTAGACATTTCGAAATTTCCATTGTTTTATAAATTTTCATTATTTAGATTTTTTATACAGTCAGAGCAAAAAGTACAGAGAAGTAGAAAGCTAAAGAGAAAGAATAGACATGGAACAGTCCATGTGGAAAGGAATGGAAAAGAATGAAGAAAGATTTGAAGAGAAGGGAAAGAGACAAGTTGGTAGATGGGAAGAGGTATGTTGACGATTACAAGAGGCGAGATAGAGAGGACAAGCATGTAAGGGAGAAGGACAAGGAAAGAGAGAGAGAGAAGGAGAAACGAGGAAAGTGGAGAACGAGATCGGATGGAAAAGCATGTAGAGAGAGAGAGAGACGTAGGTAGAGAGAGAGAGAGAGAGAGAGAGAGAGAGAGAGAGAGAGACACAAAGATGAGTATGAAGACAAGAGGAACGACAAAGAAAGACGAGAGAGACACGGAGACAGAAAGCATTCGGAAGTGAAGGATGAGAGAACACATAAAGAGGATGCCAGAAAGGGGGGTATGGAAGACCCAGAGGTGAAGATGACTGCTACAATTGCAGGCAGAGAGGACATTGGGCAAGAAACTGCCCACGTAGCAGTGAATGAATGCAGTCCAGTGCGCCATTGTGTTGCGTTCCATCCCCACCCAAATATCAGCAGTACCCAGAGGCAGGTCCATTAGGACCATCTGCATCTCCCCTCAAAATCAATAGATGCTCATTCTGTCACTAGGACTATGGGACGATGCTGGCCAACAAAGTCAGTACTGAAGAGATTCAGAAGAATTTCAATTAGGAAAATTAGAATAATTTAGAGCTATAGTTATACTGTTTAGTTTTTGGCTGAAAACGGTAATAAAACTATCCGTCCAAATTGTAATGTGCTCTCGATAAAGTTTCACATCTGGGACATGTGATCACAGCAGAGGGTAAAACCCTCCCTCCCAAAATAATATAGACATTTAAAATGTGCCTAAACCACAATTAGGAAACAATTTATGAGCTCTATAGCAATGACGTCACATCATAGACAATGGATCCAAATTACTCAGAAAGAGAGGTATTCCTCTCTTCCATGATCATGGTAAATATCTTTACGCTCAGGACAATCTGACCCGGACTGACTGGAACTGACTACTCTACTGTCGACTTTGACACTTTGACTACCTGAACTTGACACACCGTCCACAACACCATGACCTAAGAGATGGTTGAATGACATAAGCTATGACTCAGAAACATGGGGGAAACAGAGACCTGTTTCCTCTACTATATGTACTAACATTACTAATGAAACAATGTATCACTATAACTCTAACATTCTCTTTTTCCATCTCCTGCAGATGAAGCTGCGTAATGTGTCGTTTCTTTTGAACAGGTCACACTGAGATCGGACCTCACAGACACTCCTATTGAATGCTGATTTTCGACTGTTTGTGGAGAGGTGGGCATCCGGCTCGCCAGACATGAGAGAAAGGTTGGTTGGGTTTTGGGCAGCGATAAGTAGCCATTCACATTTTCTGCTCAAAGCTGCAGAATTTGTGGCTCTTACCTAAGTTTGTAAGCTCGCTGCCAATAAAACAGTTAACATGTACACAGTTTCTTGCTATACTTAGACGTATAGCACGACTTTGATGCCCTGTGAAAACACAGAGCCTTTCTGACATCATCCGACAAACCCATTTCTGACCACCGTCTCGTGGCTGACTTGCTGGAAGCCAGACTCCTCCCTGAAACTGTATGTGATATGGTATGAAATGTGATGCTCATACTGACGCTTTTGATCCCGTTTCTATAGGAAACGCTGCAGCTGAGGCGGCAACTAAGCAGGCGATTTTTAGATTACTCTTTTCAGCTCACTAAAATTATTAGGTGTGCCTACAGAAACATTCCTCACATAAAGTGTTCGATTATTGCAGACAGTGACTATCCCTGCAGAGAGAAAGTGTTGTACCACATCTGGTACGGTTTAAAGAAATTAAGTATGAATGAACTTAGATAATTGCCATATGATCTTTTCCAGTTATGTTAACTTAGCTCACAGAGGAGAGAGTGTGATAAAGGGGGGATAGGTAATGTGTAATTTGGTTGTAGAGATAGATCCACTTTTAGTATATATGTTATCCACATTATGTATTAGTATTTAGGAAAGTCATAAAAGACCACAACAGTTTTCAAAATCCTAGTCCTATAACTTTTAAGATTAAATCTCATACTTTCATTTTGGTAACTGTACCATTCAGGTTATAATTAATTTTTTCAACAGGTTAATAAAATATTGATGTATCACCAAATAGAAGAACAGAATTCAAATACTATTAGTATAGTATACATGTTTTAGAACATTTGACCTTTTATGCTAGATCAGAATCTCATTTCTCCATGCATACAGTCAATAAAAGATACAAGAGGATGTCCAGACTAGAGGGTCATTGGACGACCATGTTTACATAGATGCCATAGAGGTACCAAGGGGGGTGCCTAATGAGTTAAAATCCAGAAACTAAATATCAGCAGGTTTTGAATCTGCTTTCTTCTGATGGGTGTCAATTGGATCAATTACATATAGTATAACCAGCAGCGTTTTGTAAACTTCATTTGTGATGTCATAGCAGGACTCCATGAACGGTTAGATAATACTAGAATAATAACCTGGCAAAATAGAATGACATTAGATGTGATTTACCAGAAATAGACCTGCCTGTAGTACTTTCATTCTAAACAACACAGCCTCTGATGGATCGGTGACCAAAGCTCTGGCTGGATTGACAGCACTCAGCCAAGAGCTAGCAGAGAACTCAGTCCTGATCCTCTGTGGATGCTGTTGCATCCCTTGCATCCGTGGACTCCTACAGAGGTTAAGTGGTATTACGCTTAGTGAGACAAACATACAGGGCAAGCTGTTACGTGTAGATGATGAGGATGGACTTGAAATATTGTTGGATATGACTGTTTAGTTAGGGAAAAGTACCCTCGGACTAATAAGTGAAATAAAGGCTTCGGCGGTTGAGATACCCATGCAAGCTTTTTACGAAGAGGGATTGCTTTTCCAGGGATTTGGTAAACTCACTGTAAACAGTGAGTTAGGGGGGAATTGTGAAGAATTTAAAGTTAAAAAGCAATGTTAATGTGTTTAATAATCACTCCTAGTGGTGGATATAATGTTATAACATGTTTGTTTGGAAAAGTGTTAAATCATAAAAGTATAATCATTCTATGTATCAAACTATAAAATACAGTTACTGAATGTTTTGAGGGAAAGAGAGAGACCTTTGAGACAGGCTTTTCAGATCTGAAAACAACTGTATGATAATGTGATGAGTTTGGTGAGCTGACTTCAGGAATGTGGGGTGTTAACAGTGGGGGAAGGAGATGTATTGATCAAACAGAGATGTAGATGAAGACAGCCCTAAGAAAACACGGGGGTCGGGTAAACGCAGTTTTATGAGGAGGAGGACAGGTCGGACCAGAGGACACTGTTCAGACATTATGTGGATCACTTAGACCAATGGAGAGCATTGTCCGAGGACAGGAGGAGACAATCAGACTCCAGCCAATCACAAAGCTGATAATGGACTTTTGAAAGTAAACTACTGACTTTTGGGTATAAAAACATTGTTAGGAGAGATGTTGTTCAGTTCTTGGCGATCCTCTTTACTGTAAACTGGCGTTTGTAGGCCGGTAGGGGGGGAGAGTCTTTGAACTCGGTTTCGCGATTCCTTACTGTCGACAGTGTAATTCAGTTTGTAATTGTCTTTTTAGCATTTGTGAATTATAAATACTTTTTCATTGTAAGCCGGATCCAGCTGATTTTTCTTAGCGTGACTTCGTTGCTCAAACAACAACGAAAGAGCGAGAGGTCCGCGGCCTCCTGCGAGCAGAGGTCTCACTCCATTACACTTTCGGCTCTGATCAAAACGCATCAAGCCACAAAATGTAAACTGTAAGAGAGGAGTTTAATGAGTGTCATAGGAATGTTTAACAGAGAGCACATTCCAACCTTTCAGAGAATAATCAACCTCCTAACAGTGTTCTTCTGTCAGATAAGAAAAACGAGTATCCTAATAAGTGGACAAACTGATAGTGCTTCAAGAATCTCTATTTTTATTTGATTTATCTCTTTTCTGCATTAACAGTGTCTTTACATTTTAGATTCTGTATGTGCTTGTTCCGTGCTATGGTGCCTCATACTGAAATGAAACTGAAAAACTCAAAATGAAATAAAAATAAACCAATATAAAAGTAAATATATATGTATATATTACTTAAGTCATGACATACTTATATTATTTTTTTTAAATTGTTGATCGCAAAAAGATTCTGTAAATTGAAAATATATTAAAAGTTAAATTCAAAGTTTGAAATAAAGTTTTCAAAAATTATACTTAAAAAAACTGTTTAGAAAAACAAAGCACTGATGTATTTTAAAAATAGTTTACCTTCTTTAAAGTGAAGAGGGTGTTCAAGAGCCTAAAATAAACGTCTGTTGAAGTAATGATTAAGCAAAAATCAAGACCTGGCCATAGAAACTGAAACCTGAAACATCAGATGATAAACAACAGATGTTCTATATACATATGATGAGCTGTCTGCCTTACCATATTTGGTATGTATACATACATATATTTAACTTTCATTGTGTCATCAAAATCTGATCAGTATAAAGGCAACTTAAGGACACGGCCATCTGTGCCACTGAAGACCTGAGTTCCTGCCTGTGGTAACAGTATGCTCTCTTAAGATTGAGACATTTGAATGTGTTCTTCATTTAAGAAATAAGTTGGAGGAATAGAAACAATTGTTGCATGAATTTTGTTTTTACACCTACTCTAACAACAAAAACTGTTTTGAACAGGATTGGTGAATACTATTGAGAAAGAGGGGGTCAGGTAAGGATGACTATTAAATGATTAATTTGTCTTTAAGCATTTAATACATATGCAAAATGTTTCTGATTCAGAATCAGTTTTTCATCCAAACATTTTGACAAAACTCAACATGTTCAATCGATTCTCTGTAACAAAGAAGTCTGAATAAGACTTAAGTTGGAACTTAAGTTGGAAGTAAAGTTGTAAAGTTGAAGCCCACCTTGTAACCATAAACATACATGGTTTCAACGTGGATTTGTTTATGTATTTAAAGTTCAAGTGATGTAAATTACATGGAATTAAAATATTAGTCTAAGATTGCAGTTCCTTTGTAATTATCTAACAGACATAAGCCGCCACCATGAGTACAGACGCGGAGATGGCCACGTATGGCAAAGCTGCCATTTACCTACGTAAGCCAGAGAGGGAGAGAATTGAGGCTCAAAGCGCACCATTTGATGCCAAGAGTGCCTGCTACGTGGCCGATGTCAAGGAGCTGTACTTGAAGGGAACAATCATCAAGAAAGATGGTGACAAAGTCACCGTCAAAATCCTGGACACTCAGGAGGTAGGTATCATAAAGTCAGAGCCAACTGGGAATTCAATATGATCAGTTCTCATTGTGACAAATTTCATGTTTCAGGAGAAGGTAGTCAAAGAAGCTGACGTCACTCCAATGAATCCTCCCAAGTATGACAAGATTGAGGACATGGCCATGATGACCCATCTCAATGAAGCTGCTGTGCTGTATAACCTCAAAGAGCGTTATGCAGCATGGATGATCTACGTAAGACAATCTAAGGAGAACGAGAACTATTGAAAATTACTTTATTTTTAGGAAACATAATGTTAACTGTTGAATCTCTATGATAACTTTCAGACCTACTCTGGATTGTTCTGTGCCACCGTGAACCCCTACAAGTGGCTTCCAGTGTACGATGCTGAATGTGTAGCTGCCTATAGAGGCAAGAAGCGCATGGAGGCTCCACCCCACATCTTTTCTGTCTCTGACAACGCTTATCAGTTCATGTCAACTGGTGAGTCATTATCATAACAATGTAGAATATATCATTATATGAGGTTTCTGTTGCAGTAAAACATAGTTCATTCTTTTGTTTCTTATTTAACAGATAGGGAGAACCAGTCTGTCTTGATCACGTAAGTTTGAATCATTTATAATTGTTGACTTTGTTTGTCAAATATCTTGATCAAATTCTTATGAATCTGTGTGTATGCCTAGTGGAGAATCTGGTGCTGGAAAGACTGTGAACACCAAGCGTGTCATCCAGTACTTTGCAACAATCTCAGTTGGTGGAGCGAAGAGGGATGCATCAAAGGTATGTTCCTGATGATTACAATTCAGGGTTCTTTACCAATGGAACATTTTCCAAAGCCATTTTCTGATATCGCTTCTATTACTGGATTATAGGGGTCACTGGAGGATCAGATTATTGCAGCCAATCCCCTGCTGGAGGCCTACGGTAATGCCAAAACTGTGAGGAATGACAACTCTTCTCGTTTTGTAAGTATGAAACAATTTCTATACATGTGAGAAGCTTTGTTATTGATTGTTCATACAGAGGAACATTAAGAATCCCTTTGTTCCTAACAGGGTAAATTCATCAGAATCCATTTCGGCACAACTGGCAAACTGGCTAGTGCTGATATTGAGACATGTAAGTAATAATACTCCTTGTACATACAAATGACTGAAATTGAAAATTGGCCGAGCTGTGACTTATAAACAATATTTGTAGATCTGCTGGAGAAGTCTAGAGTGACATTCCAGCTTCCTGATGAAAGAGGCTACCACATCTTCTACCAGATGATGACCGCCCACAAACCTGAGCTGCTTGGTAAACAGATTGAGATGTTGCAACATTTCACCTACTGTTTTCATATGAAACTAAAGTATTGACATTTTCAACCTTTTTTGATCACCAGATTTGGCACTCATCACAACCAACCCCTACGACTTCCCCATGTGCAGCATGGGTCAGATCACTGTGGCCAGCATTGATGACAAAGTTGAGCTGGAAGCCACTGATGTGAGTGAACTTCACTTCAAACTATTGAAATATATTTTGTGCAATACATCCAAAACTGCTCTTTTAAGTGCATTTTCTAAAGTGATTATGTTTTGTGTGGACACATCTTTTGAATTCAGAATGCTATTGATATCCTGGGCTTCACAAATGAAGAGAAGATGAGCATCTACAAGATGACTGGTGCTGTGCTCCACCATGGTAACATGAAGTTCAAGCAGAAACAGCGTGAGGAGCAGGCTGAGCCTGATGGCACAGAGGGTGAGTAGCTTGGGAAAAACTGTATTAAGATAAAATAGAGTTCTTAATCACACTGGTTTCTGTTCATATCATGATGGAAATTACTGAATTATTTTCAGAGGCTGACAAGGTTGCTTACTTGCTGGGTCTGAACTCCGCTGACATGCTGAAAGCTCTGTGCTATCCCAGAGTGAAGGTCGGAAATGAGTATGTCACCAAGGGTCAGACTGTACCTCAGGTAAACTGAATTATCAATATCAAATATCCTACTATTTGAAAACACATAAGTTATATAAGTTCTACTAAAATAATGTATCACAGGGTTCACTTGATACAATAAAAGCCATGTAAGTGTTGAATGTTACTACTTAAAGGTGTATCTATTGATTCAGCATTCTATTGAATGCTGAATATAGGGGGGGGGGTGGTCCTGTATCGATGTGAGGGTCCCTACAGAGGATGTCATTTGTGTACAAATTCTGAAGCCCTCTGAGGCAAATTTGTGATTGTAGGCTATAAAGAATGAATTGAATTGAATTGTATCTTAGATGAATTTATTTCATTTTTGTGTCATTAAAATGCCTATAAAAACACCAATAATCTATTATTTTACAAAACGGTTAACTTGTCAAATCACATCGTTATTTTCATTCAGGTGGGTAACTCAGTGCCTGCTCTGGCCAAGTCTATCTATGAGAGGATGTTCTTGTGGATGGTCATCCGTATCAACCAGATGTTGGACACTAAACAGCCAAGGCAGTTCTACATTGGTGTCCTGGATATCGCTGGGTTTGAAATCTTTGACGTAAGCTTATATTCCAATAATTCAGTAGCCAATACTTTTAATGACATAATCATTCTTATTAACAGAAAGAGGTCATGATGATTATATGTGTCCTTGCAGTTCAATACATTGGAGCAGCTGTGCATCAACTTCACCAATGAAAAACTGCAACAGTTCTTCAACCACACCATGTTTGTCCTGGAGCAAGAGGAGTACAAGAAGGAGGGTATTATCTGGGAGTTCATTGACTTTGGTATGGACTTGGCTGCCTGCATCGAGCTGATTGAAAAGGTAATCATTTCATTTTGTGATTCTATATAATTTCAGTAAGGAACACTCTCGTCATAGATTTTAACCATTTATTGCAACAAATGGAAATACAGTTAAACTTGGCATTAATGGCTCCGCTCTTTGAATGCTCCCCGGATTAGCCAGCAGCTACTAAGCCAAAACGGGGAGCAACGAGCAACAACCCCTAAGGGTTTACAGGAATGAGCCAGAAGTACATTTTTTAAATACATTTCAACCATTTGCCATGAAAGATGAGCTCTGAACTAAAAAAGAGTGGAGGCTGGGGTGGAGGAGGCAAAGCTTTGCCAGCAGTACGGTCTGTAACAGCGTAGGTGTAGAATGAATCAGTGAGGAGGGAGTCATATTTAAATAAACCTCCTTGAAGTGAGAGTGGGTTGTGATTGGTGTGTGGCCGATAGGAAGCTATGATTCAATTGGCTGGTTACAGCTGGGGGCGTATGACTTCCGTGTCCTGCATGAACTAACGCTATGCTTCATTTTCCTTAATTTGACTTAATGCATCACTTAATGACATATTTCTTCCCACTATTTTTAAAGCCAATGGGCATATTCTCCATCCTAGAAGAGGAGTGCATGTTCCCCAAGGCAACAGACACATCCTTCAAGAACAAGCTGTATGACCAGCATCTTGGCAAAAACAAAGCATTTGAGAAACCAAGGCCGACCAAAGGCAAGGCTGAGGCCCACTTCTCCCTGGTGCACTATGCTGGTACCGTGGACTACAACATCGGTGGCTGGCTGGACAAGAACAAGGATCCACTGAATGAGTCTGTCATTCAGCTGTACCAGAAATCCTCTGTGAAACTGCTGCCTGTTCTGTATCCACCTGTCGTTGAGGGTATGATAGTAGCTACAGTAAACTAAAACACATTTTAATGTTATAGATACTGTATATTTTGAACCTTAGCATGTGTTCAAGTACATTTTATGTCGTTCTAAAAAAGCATGTCTACTTAAAATGATCAACAGAGGTTGGTGGCAGCAAGAAGGGAGGCAAGAAGAAGGGTGGTTCTATGCAGACTGTGTCTTCACAGTTTAGGGTAAGGTTTGACATCGCCAACGTATCTTATGTATCTTAGCTTATATTCAAAATCACAATTGTAACATGCCATGATAAATCATCACTTTGGATCTACAGGAGAACTTGGGCAAGCTGATGACTAACTTGAGGAGTACCCATCCTCACTTTGTGCGCTGCCTGATTCCCAATGAGTCAAAGACTCCAGGTACATAGAGAACATAATCTCAAAAGTCTTTGAGGAGTGGTTTGCTTTTTTTGGTATGGTTCACATAATTTTAAAGACTAAATGTCTTTTTTACAGGTTTGATGGAGAACTTCCTGGTCATCCACCAGCTCAGGTGTAACGGTGTGCTGGAGGGTATCAGAATCTGCAGGAAAGGTTTCCCCAGCAGAATTCTCTATGCTGACTTCAAGCAGAGGTATCAATGGATATTTTCAAAGAATGTTAAATGTGGACTATTGAAATAAAAAGGTCACAAAATGACCATTAACTCTCTTCTAAAAGGTACAAGGTGCTGAATGCCAGTGTCATCCCTGATGGCCAGTTCATTGACAACAAGAAGGCTTCAGAGAAGCTGCTTGGGTCAATTGATGTCCCACAAGACGAGTACAAATTTGGACACACTAAGGTAAGCACTTTCCTTTCCTTATTTAACCGAAGAATAATTACCAAGGAGGTTAAGTTCTTTAGTCCAGTATGTAGTATGATTGTTGTTTGCATCTTTTTGACTGTCTGTCTACGGCTAATCTTGCATTCTGCTGGACCCATCAGCCTAATGGGTTTTAATGCTAATTTACTGTATGCTCAAGGACCTGTCATGGTTTCAGTGGTTACTCCTCACTACTGTTAACCTGCCGGTAGTGGCCACAAGTGATCAACAATTGCTTCAGTTTGGACTCTTCAATCAAACATTACAGCAACAATCATATATGAACAGGGCTAGAGACTAAAGGCGTCCTGTTGTCCTGGGAACAATAATGTGTTCAATGCAGTAAACCGCAGTCATCTTCGCAAATGAAAAACTCAATTGAGCGTGGACTCAGGCAGAGCGTGTCTTCTCATGTCAGCAGGAGGACATTTCGTTAATTGTTCGCTGTTAGCAGATGACAGCAGCTAAAACATTTTTAGCCGCGATTCTGGGACAGCTGCATCGATAAAAATGACAGCATATGAACGTGTGAGTGAAAAATGCTTCCGACACAGGTTGGGTCTAGAAAGGAAGCAATTGTTGTATTTATTCAATCAACCATTACAGAAGTGATCATTGCAGACAGACCATGCTGAGTTTTAGATGATGTGAAGTATTCACTTCCTCAGTTCATCCTACCTTTAATTTATTTTTTGTTTGTTCAGGTGTTCTTCAAGGCCGGTCTGCTGGGTCTGCTTGAGGAGATGAGAGATGAAAAACTGTCATCACTGGTCACCATGACTCAAGCTTTGTGCCGTGGTTACGTCATGAGAAAGGAGTTTGTGAAGATGACTGAGAGGAGGCATGTTGAAAATAACTCATTCTGAATGATGTTATGAAAAATCACAAACAACATTGTCCATAACAGCTACTTCTTGTCTGCAGGGAAGCCATCTATTCCATCCAGTACAATATCCGCTCATTCATGAATGTGAAACACTGGCCATGGATGAAGGTGTACTACAAGATCAAGCCCATGCTGAAGAGTGCGGAAACTGAGAAGGAGTTGGCAAGCATGAAGGAGAACTATGATAAGATGAAAACTGACTTGGCTACTGCCCTGGCCAAGAAAAAGGAGCTGGAGGAGAAGATGGTTACCATTCTGCAGGAGAAAAATGATCTACAGCTGCAAATAGCATCTGTGAGTACACATCAACAGACAGTTGTGCTTTTTCATGTTGTTCATTGTTGGTGTGCTGACATCTATTTGCATTAAATGGATTAGGAAGGAGAGAATCTGTCAGATGCTGAGGAGAGATGTGAAGGTCTTATCAAGAGCAAGATTCAGATGGAGGCCAAACTCAAAGAGATAGGTGAGAGACTGGAGGATGAAGAGGAAATCAATGCTGAGCTCACTGCCAAAAAGAGAAAGCTGGAGGATGAATGCTCTGAGCTCAAGAAGGATATTGATGACCTGGAGCTTACCTTGGCCAAAGTGGAGAAGGAGAAACATGCCACTGAGAACAAGGTTTGTAAATAATAATCTGACCATCATATCAAGTAAAATGATGATTAGCGCTTATTGAGGAGATGTTTCTTGCACACTTAGGTCAAGAACCTGACCGAGGAGATGGCCTCTCAGGATGAGAGCATTGCTAAGTTGACCAAGGAAAAGAAAGCCCTTCAGGAGTCTCATCAGCAGACTCTTGATGACCTGCAGGCTGAGGAAGACAAAGTCAACACCCTGACCAAGGCCAAGACCAAGCTTGAGCAGCAAGTGGATGATGTAAGTTTACAAATACTCTTGGATTGAAGAAGTAAGATTGTTCTTAAAAATGATGATTCAAAATGTGAACAAATATTATTTGTTCAGCTTGAGGGTTCTCTGGAGCAAGAGAAAAAGCTGCGTATGGACCTTGAGAGAGCCAAGAGGAAGCTCGAGGGTGATCTGAAACTGGCCCAGGAATCCATTATGGATCTTGAGAATGACAAGCAGCAGTCTGATGAGAAAATTAAAAAGTACATTTTTTTGAATTTGCACAACAGCCATTCTTTTGAAAATGAATGTCAACTGCATGAACTATATGTATTGTATCGATAATTCTCACAGGAAGGACTTTGAAACCAGTCAGCTCCTTAGCAAGATTGAAGATGAGCAGTCAATGGGTGCTCAGCTTCAGAAGAAGATCAAGGAGCTTCAGGTGACATATTTTGTTACAGAAAACATTACTGCACCCATTTCCTAATGTGTGCATAAAAAGTGAAAGTTCACTGAAAGAAATTACACCTACATTCAACAGGCCCGCATTGAGGAACTGGAGGAAGAGATTGAGGCTGAGCGTGCTGCTCGTGCCAAGGTGGAGAAGCAGAGAGCTGACCTCTCCAGGGAACTTGAGGAGATCAGTGAGAGGCTGGAGGAGGCTGGTGGTGCCACCTCTGCTCAGATTGAGATGAACAAGAAGCGTGAGGCTGAGTTCCAGAAGCTCCGCCGAGACCTTGAGGAGTCCACTCTGCAGCATGAATCCACTGCTGCTGCTCTTCGTAAGAAGCAGGCTGACAGTGTTGCTGAGCTGGGAGAGCAGATTGACAACCTCCAGCGTGTTAAGCAGAAGCTTGAGAAGGAAAAGAGTGAATACAAGATGGAGATCGATGACCTCTCCAGCAACATGGAGAATGTTGCTAAAGCAAAGGTACACGATGCATTACATGCTACTTTACTACCCAAATTAATGTCGATAATATAGCATGTAATATTATGAATGAAATCTGATCAATGATCTCATCTCTCTTTTACTCATTAGGGAAATCTTGAAAAGATGTGCCGTACTCTTGAGGACCAATATAGTGAACTGAAGACTAAGAATGATGAAAATGTTCGTCAGATCAATGACACAAGCGCACAGAAAGCACGTCTCCTGACAGAAAATGGTATCTACAAGTTATCATTGAATGATCTGTTGTGCATGTTATTGAGAAACGTAAGATGAACTGATGTATCATGACATCTTTCACACAAGGTGAGTTCAGCCGTCAAATTGAAGAGAAAGAAGCCCTTGTCTCCCAGCTGACCAGAGGTAAACAGGCCTTCACACAGCAAATTGAGGAGCTGAAGAGACAGATTGAAGAGGAGGTTAAGGTAAGAAACCATCAAACAAGTGTACATTGGTATTATTCGATTTGGAATTTAGAAATTTGGTAAATTCATGAATCATTTTTATAAACAGGCCAAGAATGCTCTTGCCCATGGACTGCAATCAGCTCGCCATGACTGTGATCTGCTGAGGGAGCAGTTTGAGGAGGAGCAGGAGGCCAAGGCTGAGCTGCAGCGTGGAATGTCCAAGGCCAACAGTGAGGTGGCTCAGTGGAGATCCAAGTATGAGACTGACGCTATTCAGCGCACTGAGGAGCTTGAGGAATCCAAGTGAGTAACATTCAAACAATTAAATGGTCAAATGCAGCTCTGCATTCATATGTTCATCTAGATCATAAAAACATGTTAACATAATGGCCCGAATGTAAGAACTTGCTTAATAACTTGACCCCCGCACCTTACCTAACACCTGTTCTTTGAAAAATGCTCACCAAAAAGCAACACTCTCTGTATGAGCATAACACCAGCGTTACAGCGATAGGCTCCATTGAAAAAGAAGATCCGCCTTTGTGAAGACATGAACATCTAATCCTCGAATATAATACGAGCTCCAACTTTGTAAATTAAGTTTCCCGAAAAAATAGTTGTCTCAGGATTGGGGCGATACAGTGTTTGTTAATGTAAAATTATTCAGCTAAGAACTCACGGTGCACATTCTTTATACTAAGGCTCCAAGTCCATTCAACATTTTTTTTCAAACAGGAAAAAGCTGGCCCAGCGCCTTCAGGAGGCTGAGGAGCAGATTGAGGCAGTGAATTCCAAGTGTGCTTCTCTTGAGAAAACCAAACAGAGGCTCCAGAGTGAGGTGGAGGACCTCATGATTGATGTGGAGAGAGCCAACAGTCTGGCAGCCAACCTTGACAAAAAGCAGAGGAACTTTGACAAGGTAGCATTGTTTACTTTGTGTGGCCAAGCCATACAAACAATGACACATTATATATATATATATATATATATATATATATATATATATATATATATATATATATATATATATATATATATATATATATATATATATATATATATATATATATATATATATATATATTGTCTCTATAGTGCTACATAACCAACTGAAGTGTAGTAATTGTGCTATTCAGGTGTTGGCAGAGTGGAAACAGAAGTATGAGGAGGGTCAGGCAGAGCTTGAGGGAGCACAGAAGGAGGCTCGTTCTCTCAGCACTGAGCTGTTCAAGATGAAGAACTCTTATGAGGAAGCTCTGGATCACCTGGAAACCATGAAGCGTGAAAACAAGAACCTGCAACGTGAGTTCTAACACAACTAAGTTCTAACTCGTATTCAACACATGTGCATGTGTTAGAATACAGGATTTATATTTTACACTTCAAGGTTTAACAATATTAAACAAATCAATCTGCAGAGGAGATCTCAGATCTGACTGAACAGATTGGTGAGACTGGCAAGAGCATCCATGAGCTGGAGAAGTCCAAGAAGCAGGTGGAGACAGAGAAGTCTGAGATCCAGACAGCTCTCGAAGAGGCTGAGGTACAGATTTTTTTTCCTGGAGAGATCTTCTGAAAAAAATTGCAAATAGTAAAAAATAGTATTAATGGATTGAAGGCAGAGATGAATATTTCATTCATTGATATCGTCAGGGAACTCTAGAACACGAAGAGTCTAAGATCCTGCGTGTCCAGCTGGAGCTCAATCAGATCAAGGGTGAGGTGGACAGGAAGTTGGCAGAGAAAGATGAGGAGATGGAGCAGATCAAGAGGAACAGCCAGAGAGTGATTGACTCAATGCAGAGCACTCTGGACGCTGAGGTCAGGAGCAGGAACGATGCCCTGAGGATCAAAAAGAAGATGGAGGGGGACCTGAATGAGATGGAGGTTCAGTTGAGCCACGCCAATCGCCAGGCTGCTGAGTCCCAGAAGCAGCTGAGGAATGTGCAGGCACAGCTTAAGGTATTGTAAGACACAGAGTTGTTCCACAGTCTATGGTCAGTACAGAGACATTTTGGCATTCGTTGGGAATATTTTCCTGATATTTTTTTCACTAGGATGCACATCTGCACCTTGATGATGCTGTTAGAGCCCAGGAAGACTTCAAGGAACAAGCTGCCATGGTGGATCGCAGGAATGGTCTCATGGTAGCTGAAATTGAGGAACTTAGAGCTGCTCTGGAGCAGACAGAGAGAAGCCGCAAAATCGCAGAGCAGGAGCTGGTGGACGCCAGTGAGCGTGTTGGACTTCTGCACTCTCAGGTGAACAAACTCCTTTCATTTCTTCAATAAATCAAATGTCTAATGAGATTTACAATAACCTAAAATCATGCACTTAAGTGACAAAATAATTTTATCTTTTAGAACACAAGCCTCATGAACACCAAGAAGAAGCTTGAGTCTGACCTGGTGCAGGTCCAGGGTGAAGTGGATGACACTGTTCAGGAAGCAAGGAATGCAGAGGAGAAGGCCAAGAAGGCCATCACTGATGTAGGTTTAAACTTCTTACTTTAACTCCAATGTGTTTTTTAAAGATATTACTAAATAACATGTTATGCTGTCTCCTCTAGGCTGCTATGATGGCTGAAGAGCTGAAGAAGGAGCAGGACACTAGTGCTCACCTGGAGAGGATGAAGAAGAACCTGGAGGTCGCTGTCAAGGACCTGCAGCACCGCCTGGATGAGGCTGAGAACCTGGCCTTGAAGGGTGGCAAGAAGCAGCTCCAGAAACTTGAGTCTAGGGTAAGAAAATCATGTTAAAATTAGCAAAGCTGAAGCAAGACATTAAAACAATATGGAAACTTACTTATTTTCTTATTGTGTTTTGAAGGTGCGTGAGCTGGAGTCAGAGGTTGAGGCTGAGCAGAGACGTGGAGCAGATGCTGTTAAGGGTGTCCGCAAATATGAGAGGAGAGTAAAGGAGCTCACCTATCAGGTACAGTCACTTTGATAGTTAAAATGTACAAGACAAAATTATCCAATATACTTACCATTAAAATCTTGTTAACTTGCACATCTACATTGTTTATTACAGACTGAAGAGGACAAGAAAAATGGCTCCAGGCTGCAGGATCTGGTTGACAAGTTGCAACTCAAGGTGAAGGCCTACAAGAGGCAGGCTGAGGAAGCGGTAAGGCCAACATATTACTTTGCAATACTGACAATTTCTTAAAGAAAAAATAAAGTACATAAAAGTAAAAATACAGGAAAAGCATTCATTTTCATATTCATTATCAGTCTTTCCTATAATATCATCTACCAAATGTAAGTCATCTGATACTAAAAAAAGTGCTGAAGAGGTTGGAGAATCAATTTTGTGTGGTCGCATTATTTGTTGTTACAATTACATATAATTTAGAATAACTCAAACTGATACTCAAAAGCAATAATAAGCAAAACTGACATCGTATTAAGCAAATACATATTATACACTGTAACATTATACTTAATTATGTTGAAGAGAATGATCGGAAAAAAACAATCGGCTATCAAGCACCGTAGCTAGATAATTATGAACACATTTTTTGATTTTGGCAATGTAAACAGTTATGTCATATTCATATTGTACACAATCATGAAAAATGTTTCCGTCATACATTAAAATTTAAAAAGTGTTCCATACCTTTAAACTATGTCTGTGATATTCCAGGAGGAGCAGGCCAATACTCATCTGTCCAAGTGCAGGAAGGTCCAGCATGAGCTGGAGGAGGCTGAGGAGCGTGCTGACATTGCAGAGTCCCAGGTCAACAAGCTGAGAGCAAAGAGCCGTGACTCTGGCAAGGTAACACTACAATTCTGTTCAATCAAATCAAATTTAATTTAATGTGACAGAAAGTTACTGTGAGTTAAGTTTGATTTAAATCAACCTAATCAAACCCTTGTCTTTGTGTGTTTTTAGGGAAAAGAAGTAGCAGAGTAAAGCACACTGCCTGATGAGCGGTTTCTTATCATATAATATGATGTGAAATATGCTATCAAAAATAAATGTTTTCCCTTTCACTCTGAAATTTGCTGTCTGCCTGTTTTGTCCATGGTATTGTTTCTCCCAAGAGATAACTGATAGACTGGAAAATTGGCTATGCAGAAATCCCATTTGTAATAAGTAGAAATATACTACCCGGCTGACTAGGCTTTATCAACAAAAGTACACAAAATTGGTTGTAATGGTTGGCCACAGAATTAAGTATATTGATTCTCATTGTCATTTATGCATTAACTCTCTGGTACTGTAACAAATGCTGAAGTCTTCCTTCAAGTGGCATATTTTACCCTTTATAATGTCAATGTTCAAACCAAGTCGAGAGGGTGCTTCTGCATGCCCTGATGCCATTTTGACTTGAGAGAAAAGCACTAGATGGATACATGGCTTGATCTCAGTTCTCACGCGGTATTTTTTGCCGTGAATGCCAGAGGGAAAAGTTGTATAGGAATACAAGTCTGTACTTCTAGTAAACAGCTATGCTTCTGTGCTGATTTTAGAACGGTACTGTAGGTTGACGTCTTGGTTTTTAACTTTCCCATCCAACTGAATGCTTAGAGAGATACTGCACACTTAAACGTGATTTTCTAAATGTAGAAAAATCTGTAGTTCATTAGTTGAAAATGGCTCATCACGCCATCTACTGTTTTAAACTAGCCCTGAACCTTGCAGGCCAATGATGACATACAACCCTGCGGGACTTATTTATGCCATGAAATATATCTAAAAAATAGAATGTTCAAGCCCACTGAGCAACTCCTGCCTCACACATCCATACACTCCCCCACTTCTTAGGCTACATCCACACTACTACGTTTCCATTTTAAAACATAACTTTGGCTATGTTTACACTGAGCATCCACACTATTCTGCAGTTTTAGAGGTAATTTATAATTCTACTTCTGCCGAGAAGCGGAGGAAGCAAGTTGTTATTGCAGTGATTAGCGAGCGGTGTGTCCAGTGGCGTTATCAGCCCTACAGAGAGGGAGTCTGAAGTCATGGTTTGAGGCTTTGAGGAAGGCAAAGGACACAAAACAGGGGACTTTCCTTTTTTTTGTTAATGCTTATTTTGTCCTGCAAGTCCACAAAAAACTAAACGTACAAAAGCATAAATGCTTTCCTGTACGACAGAGACTTCAGCCACCCGGCGGAGCTACGAGTGTGAGAACAGACAACAAAACCTAGGAAACAAGCAAGAAATCCTCAAATATTAGATATTTTCTCGTCCAAATGTATGACTTTTACTTTGAAATATCTCTTAATTGGTGCAGTAAAAATATCAGATTTTCTCTATGGGAGGAGTCAGAGATGTCTTGAACACATATACATCAGTCATTGAGTGGAATTATGGAGAACACTCTTTTTATAGCACCTTAAATATTCAGAAATTAGCTTTTTGAAAGTTCAAAAGTAGGACTTTTAATTTGGAAAATCTCTTAATTGGGACAGTAAAAATATTAGATTATCTGTATAAGTGTAGTCAGAAATGTCCTGAACACATATGCATTAGTCATTGTCTGGAATAAAGAAGAAAACTCTTTTTATAGCACCTCAAATATTCAGTTATTAGATCATTCTTGGAACAAATGTAGGACATTTAATTTAGAAAAGCTCTTAATTACTACTGTAAAATTGTTTAATTTTCTGTATATGTGTAGTCAGAGATTTCCTTTAGTCATTGTGTGGAATTATTGAGAAAAATATTTCTATATCACCTCAAATATTCAGAAATTAGCTTTTTGAATGTTTAAATATAGGACTTTTACTTTTAAAGATCTTTTAATTTGTACAGTAAAACGTTTGATTTTCACTATGGGAGGAGTCAACGATGTCCTGAATACATATACATCAGTCATTGTCTGGAATTATTGAGAAAATACTTTTTTACAACACTTCAAATATTCTGAAATTACACGTTTCTCTGTACTGTATGACTTTTACTTTAGAAAATCTCTTAATTTGTACAGTAAAAAAGTTAGATTTTTTAGAATTGGTGGAGTCAAAGATGTCCTGAACACATATGCATCAGTCATTGTGTGGAATTATTGAGAAGAATATTTTTATAGCACCTGAAACATTTCAGAAATTAGCTTTTTGAAGGTACAATTTCATTTCACAATTCTTCATAACATATCTTAATTGGTGATGTTTGATTTTTGTTTGGATGTGGTCATACATGTCCTGAACACATACATATCAGTCACAGGGACGTGCGGTGAGGTTCGTGTCTGGTGAGGCACTGACTCTACATAAATCAGATTTACAAACATATAAACCCAATAGAGAAGCTTAAATCACCATTCAATTGGCAGCTTGCACATTGACTACTGGTTGTTTTTCATATTTCATATTTCATATCAGCATTCTTTACACATAGGTACGGTACATATTTGATTCCACTGGGAGCGTGTGCGCCGCGACCTGCCCCACCGACTTGCCCCACCGGGAGCGTTTCAGAAGCGGAGCGCACGTGAGATCCCGCGATAATCTGCGTAACAACCATGGATGTATAAAGAGAACAACAAACACATAAGAGGTTACTTTACCTGTCTGACGTTGAACTGCTGTTGATTTGGTCATATTTCCCTGTTTTTTGAGACATTTTTAAGCTGAGATATTGAACCTGTGGTCAAAGCAAAATATAAGAAGAAGAAGAGAAGTGTAGAAGAAGAGCAACGACAGAACAAGCATGAACCCGACCCGTGGGCTCTCGCACGCCCCCTTCAGTGAGACAGAGGTACTGTTTGCCTCTCTGTGTTTTTTCACTGCGGTTTAATGTCAGATCAGCAAAACTAAATATGTTCTACACAGACGTGAAATACATTACATATTATATGGAAAGAAAGGACATATAATAAAAGTGTCTACAAATATTACAGTGGTGAAACAATGAGAAAAAGTCACGCGCTCAACCCAGTTAGTGAGGCACAGCTTGTCGCTGCCTCACCTCCGTGTCTCCTCTGTTTGAACAGGACATGCGCTAATTCAGCGATTTTGATTATAAAAATGCTTGAAATTATTGGAATCATACAGAAATTACATTTATAACACAGATCATTCGAGAAATTTTAATTTTATTTTATCATTATTTGTTTTTTACTTTTCATGATGACAGGGGAGACTCTGCCTCACCTGCCTCCCCTGACCGCATGTCCCTGATTCAGTCAGTCAGATATTTAAATTATCTGTCCAGCAACCCTCAAATGAAAGAATAAAGATACTTCATCCACAATTTAGTTCTATTTTCCCTTTAACTCACGAGATGCAGGTAACATGTTTTATACTTAGTGTGAATATAATTAATTTAATCTTATTTCCACATTATGCAATTTGTATATAGGCTTGACATCTTATTTTGTAAAACTGATGTTGTCTTATGTTAATCTTTCCGCTAACTTTACAAAGTCCTTCGCTCGCTCTTGGGGTACATCCCAAGTCTCTTAATTGCATCCCCGTTTCCCTTACTTGGGTCCTTTCCTTGCGTCTTAGGGTACATCCCAAGTCTCTTAATTGCATCCCCGTTTCCCTCACTTGGGTCCTTTCCCTGCGTCTTAGTCCCTCCCACCAGGGATGCATGGAGGAGACCATGCGAGGAGAGAGGAACGAGGAAATATGTTCAGATACACCCGAGGGTCCCCCATTTGGACGCAGAGTACATCAAAACTTAGAGAGTTTTGTGTTAAAAGTAACTGGCAGAGAACCCACGAAGAACGAATATAGTGATGTTATAGTTCTGCAGAAACCTCAGCGTCCTGGGAACAACATGAACTAGGTCACTTCTACATGAGACAAACACATCTCCCATCAGCCAAGCAAACAAATAACAAAATATCATAAATCATACTCGATATGACTGGGACAGACCGGAGAAAAAGGCTGCTACACTCCGTTAGCAACGTGCTACCTACGAACATGCACGAAGCATGAAAAAGCACGAGCGCCTGACGGAGATTACGGACATAGTTTCCATTTCTCTCCCCGGTAAACCATCGCAGAGATATTCAGCTTCGAACACAAAAAGTCACACAGCTTTCATCGAATATTGTACTTACTTTTGGTCGAATCTCAGCGAAAAAATGGAATATCTCCGTACTTCCAACGCATGTTTGTCCAGCTGCTGGTGCTCCGTGTGAATCCGTTCGATTCGTGTCTCTCCGACACTCCTCGGATTCTTGGGAGGGTTGGAAGCTCAGCAAATCAGATTTCAGAGCTGGACCTTTTTGAGCTTTATTGGCTAATAGTGCTGTCAATCATCTAGCTTTCAATTCCAGGCAATTCTATTGGCTCCTACGGTTCGAAGGAGGTCTCAATGGTGAAAATCGGAGAAGGGGGGGCTGAGATACAGCCCTGAACAGAGAGTCGAAGCAGGATTTGACCTTAAACTAAATAACTAAAAAGGGCATAGAAAGAGCTTAAAACACTCAAAAAAGGTCCAATCTTCGGTCTATTGATTCAATGAACATCATGAGTGATACATAGAAGTGATATAGAGTGTTTTTGAATTTTAAAAATACTTTTTTATTCAAATATTGGAGTATTTGATCAGTTTTCTAATTTGAAATGCTCTATATTTCATAAATGTTTCACTGTATCTATGTATAGCTGTGTATATAGAGCCTATATCAGTTGTTCTAAGAGCCCAGCATATTAAAAGTCTTGGATACCCATACTTTCCAAAAAACAATACCCTAAAAGTGCTGTTTTTCAAGATTGAGCTTTTGAGTTTTCCAAGTTCTGCTGTGTTCCATCCTTATCTTATGTGAACCAGTAACATGTATTCTGATAGTTCCATGATTTTTCTCATCTCAAAAATATATAAAAAAAGTTTTTTTTTTTATTTTTTTATTTTTTTTTATACAATTAATTAGGTATTTCTTATCTTTATTCGAGCTGAGGCCTGCAAATAGGCCTCGTTTTTAATTAAGAGACATGAGACGTCCTTTCCTCTGAAGCGTCACATGAAGCGGAGAGACAGCTGGAGAGACTTTTGATAGTTTGTGTCTGCACACATGATCACTGTACTTAATAATAGTAACTAATAATACTAATAACTAATAAAGACAGTAATCATCACTGTAGAGGTGTTTTCTCTGTAACCTCTTTAATAAACTGTGTCCTGTTTCTACGGCAGAATGCGTTTGTCATATTTATGACTTATCTGTATGTTTTGAAATTGTGATTGTGACGTGATTATTAAATAAACCAGAATATGATTATGGTTTCTCTTAACTGACATAACTCATCAAACCGTCAGGAATGATCAGCCTCACGTGACTGAATGAAATGATGATAAATGATGTAAAAAGTTCTCTCTGACTTTAATTGTATACATAATAAAAGTTATTGAAGGAAATATCAGATCATGAAAAGACAAATCTTTCTAACAAAGGAAGAGAGTTGTTTGTGGTCATTTTGTTGTTCATATAATGAACATATATATATTTAAGCCAGATACGGAATCAGAAAACATATCAAATATAAATCTTGAGTTTAATCTGCGATCCGTCTTCGCTGTTTACATGTTGAAAAAAATCGTATCAGTCCGATCGGCTGCAGCGTCCAATCACATAACTGATGAACAAAGAGGGGGCGTGTCCGCCGTTAAAACACTTCCTGGAAGCCTGTTCTCGTGTGTCCTCGCTCATGGCTCCTCAGAGATCCCGCCTCTCTCCTCGATCCTCGCTCCTCCGAGCCAAATAAGAGCTTTGGGACGGCCGTCAATTTTGCGGCGCAGAACAACTTCCGGTTCAAGCGAGGATCGAGGAGCGAGGAAATGACAAGAGACTTGGGATGTACCCTCTGTCTTACTCTTTTACCTGGTCCAACCTTCCTGAGGACAGGTGTTTGGATCGACTCAGCTGTGAATCAGCTTTCTCCGCTATTAAATCTAAAACCAAATACCATTAATGCTCCAATGAGCACCTACAAATGTGCTTGAGAATGTGACTATTCAACTCAAGCCTAGATTTAAACTACGGGACCATGTCTATCTCTAGGAGAGAAAGAAGTAAGAAATGTAAATGCACAAATAAAGAGAAAGGGCTGCTCAAAGCTCTGTTTGCCTTGTAACTGCCTTATGTTCATTGTGCTATGACTGATTATATTTATGGTAAAAATAGCCATTTGTTTCTCATACATGGTGAATGTTTCTGTATGTTAAAAGCACTTACTTGACAATGTTGTTGAAATTATATGGAAATGCGCGTTGGCTATAGGACGCAGTTTGGGCATTGTGTCACACCTTTGCAAAGAGACAATTTTAGTAAATGGACCTATTAACCGACAACTTTAGTTACTTACTTCACAGAGTCAGATTAAGAATACGAAACATAACTATAATGTATTATTATTATCCTTGATTCATTTCTGGGGGGGGAAATTCACAAGCTACCCAGCAGTTGCCTGCATTAAGTAGTTCAAATTAGCTCCACCTTCACCTCTGCAACATCAAAGAGATAAACACACTAATGTATCAATAATTATGATGCAACAATATAATATACATTATTTCAGAATGGGCGATTTTGCATGAGTACTTTTACCTTAAGGTAATTTGAGTATACTTTGATGCTAAAACTTGTGTACTTTTACTTGAGTACAATTGTGAATACAGGACTTTTTACTTAACAGAGGATTTCTACTCTGTGGTATTTATCTCAGAACTTCCTCCACCACATGACGAGAGTGAGTTCTAAAGTACAGTGCTGCTTTACAAACAAACAAAAATGTTAAACCAACAGATGGAGGCAAAGGCCTAAAGTCAATGCAGGAAATCACTGTGGTCCACCTAGTGGAGAGTCTCTAAAGGCAAAAACATCCTTCAGCCTCAAACTAAAGCACCTAACATGAGGTAATAATGTGTTTAACTGAGTGTTTGTGAGCATGGTGATCCTGAAAAAGAAGGCCATATTAAAATTGCTCACTATGTCAATGAATATTGTGTTATGTTTTGTTTCAATCCACAGTGAGGCGACTTATCCTTGGCGAGATTGTCGGTTGAAACTAGACATTCTATACTTTCCCTTACAGATAAGCCATTAATTAACACTCTTATTAACAGTGAATTACTATATTGACTGAACATTCAGAGCTGCAATATAGAGATTTATTAATGCAGAATGACGGCATGTGAAAACAAGCACAAAAGAGCTGCAGATATGAAAGATAACAGTTACACAAACAACACAGTTATGCACCGAGTGAGTGCAAAACTAAAGTAATCATCAGCGATAAGGAGTGCAAATGTCAGATCTTTAAAGCTCTTCAATATGATGAGATTTGGAGCTGAAAAGAGCGATTAACAACAAACAAAGGTTTCAGTTGGGCAGTCCCTCCGCTGCCCTGATTGCAACAGAAAGGTCTTTCTACCGCTGAGGTGTCAGGAGGGAGAGGGGTCCATGTTTGGCCTTACAGCCAAGCAGGTGGGCAGAACCCTCAGGCTGACACACGAGCACTACAGCCTTCAGTCATATACAAGCAGCTGCGGACATCCAGGAAGTGCAAGAGAGTATTTACAAGATGCAAGTCAGATCAGTAGGCCATGCCACTTTGCTATTGGCTGGCGAACTGAGCGCATCATTAAGCTCCAATGCTCATCTTCTGAACTTGTCTCCTTCCCCAAAGTCAACTGTCCAATCAGATGTTTGGGGGATTTCCTAGTCGTGCGAGTCTCATACACAGAAAGTGATATTTTACACTGCTCCAGAGGAAACTCTGGCATGGAGAACATGAGGACCTCGTTGAAGACAGTGACCAGAGAGTGGGCCACGGTGGAGGTTTTTTGGTACCTCAACTTGTGCTGGTTGCACTGCACACTGATCCTGGCGGACAGGGCTGTACAACACAAAGAAGACGAAATCAGGAACTGTACGTGTAAGACAGCTGTATGGTCATGGCTTGATTTTCAATGACGTTGTTTATTTACCTGCATCTGAGCATATTTCAGTGAGGACCGTTCTGACCTTAAGCAGTCCAACCTCAAGCCTCTGAGAGGTGGGAAGAAACTTTAAAGTCAGGAGCACCTCTCCTACAAGATCCTGTCCGGAAAGTGGGAGGAGAAACACTTGTCGAGAAACACGACAAAAAAATGTGGTTTCTTTGTAGCAGCACCATAAATAACAGCTACTAATGCTACATGAGCACAACACATAGATATGAAATATGGAACTCAACATTAAACACTAATTTCTACAGTAAACGTGTAATTCAGAAGATTTCATACAATCTAGAATTTCTTTGATTGAGTGGTGGTAGTGGGATTTACAGGAAATAGAAGTAAACAGTGTTGACACATAAATAAAGATCTTTTCGATCAAAAATCTACTCCAAGGACCAGGTTGTCTTCCTTCTATTAGCTCTGCAAATGCCCTGTCACTTATTTCATTAATATTCACAATTAGACAAGAATGCTACATCGTCACATGTTCAGTGATTTCTTTCCCTTTAAGCGTTCAATCTTTAAAATAGTAAAAATGTAATTCTTTAATTCACCTCAACTGAAAAATGAGAAAGAAACCCTTCCTATTGGAGAACGTGTGTGTGTGTGTGTGTGTGTGTGTGTGTGTGTGTGTGTGTGTGTGTGTGTGTGTGTGTGTGTGTGCGCACATACATGCTGTCTTACTGTACCTTCTGGGGTGTCTTCAGATCTTCTTGTAGCTCCAGAGGGTAGGAGATGTTGAGCTGCCCTAGAGGAACCCTCACCTCTCCCAACACTGTGTGTCTGGAGAATTTATCAAAGTGCCTCACCTGAGATGCACACAGACACATGGCAGACAGACACGTTTACTTACAGAATCACACACAAAAGCATTCCTTTTTCTCTACTCAGAGCTTATTTCAACTGACTAAACCATTTCCAATGATTTGAGAGAGAGGGTGAGAGATGGGTTAGTTTACTGCAGTACCTCCATCCTGAGGTTGATGTGATGAAGATCCTTGTCCTCTTGCATGATGCAGCTGAACTGGTCTCCAAATAAAGGGTTACAGCTGCCTTTCACAATGCGAGTCCGCCACTCCTGCAGCACCGTCCACAAGACGGGCGCAGTCCCATCGCCCTAAGAGGGTCACCGCAGTAAACCACAACAGCTTTCACACAGTACAGAGACACACTACCTGCTGTAGTTTCTGTGCCAGACAATTCATTTAACGAAGTCACTTGTTGACTGACATGTGGTAACTAATGAAGACAAAATTACCTCCTCGTCCGTACAGTCGTCCACTTCCACTCCCTCTGAACCCGCCCACATGACTCTCAGCTTAACAAAAGGCTGGAGGCTGCACGTCCGGCTGGGCCCCTGAAGCCCCTCCACCTGCAGGACGGTGACCACCAGCTGGGACTGCAGTTGGTCATAATAGATGGAAAAGCGGATCGATCCATCGACCTGGTTATAGGAAAGACACACATGTAACCTAACGCTGCTGTTGATGTTGCTTGGTGCCAGCAGCCAAACGACGGAGAACTAAAGAACTCAGTAACTGTGTGTGTTCTGTGTGGAACCTGTGAAAACAAATGTCTTTCAGCGACAATAAAGACAATCGATGCATCTACCCCCCGACTGCTCCTGTAGCGCCACCATGAGGTCGACCTCTTTGGTTTTGAGTAAAATATCTTGACAACTATTGGGTAGATTGCAGTGCAATTTGCTACAAACATTCATGGTCTCTTAAGAGAGACTTTGGTAATCCCCTTACGTTTCCTCTAGCGCCATCGTACATTTAGACTTTCTGACCAAATACTATTACAACTGATGACATTCCCATCAGCCTCAGGTTTACTTTTTTGTTTGGTACTAACCAGTAAATGTTAGCATGTTGAAGAACTTAATGTTACCTGATAAACACCAGCATCTTTGAATTGTCATTGTGTTCCTAAGTATGACCTCGCAGAGCTCCTAGCGCTTAATCGAAAAAAAAAACACAAGATAGTGTGCCATTCATCAGACGTTATAGTCTGATGAAAGTCCTGTGGCACAGTATACGTCCAAAAACTACGAAACAGGTCTCACACATCTTCTTCCACTTAGGATGGACATAAGCGATTTAACGTATGACACCTTGTATTATAGTAAAAAAAAAACAACAAACAAACATTTGAAACAGAGCCTTGAATAGTTTTTGAAGACAGAAAGTGCCCACGCCTTTCGATGGAGAATAAACAAACTAGCAAAACATTGTCGACTGACTGTCCCGTGACGACAGGGATATTCAGTCACGTACTACCTTTTTAATGTTGGCCTGCTCCCCTGTGGCTCCGTCCGCCTGGCTGGATCCCGATGAGGCAAACGAGGCCGGAGACAGACAGCGACTCAGCCTGTGGACCTCTGTGCTGACATTCTCCATCTGGGGAGCATGCATGACATCCGCGTGTTGCTATTAACTACAGCACCTCCAGCTTTTATTTGACTTGTGACAAGCCTCAACTCTCCTTTGTTTGAACAAGTCCATCTGAATCTTTATTTACATAGACAATGTTGCTGGATAAAAAAAAAAAAAAACAGAAACGCCCAACAACATAATCAATCGACATGCCATTAAACAGTATAGATAAATCCAAAAGTTGAGGAACTTTTAATGTTAAAAGGTCATAAACGCTTCGTCAAAGAGGTGCTCATGGTGTTTTGTTAGGCTGTGGTTTATAGTTGTATTATGGGAAAAGAGCTCCTGTTATTCAGCACAACGTGAGTGCAGCCCTAAACCTCACCCTGAAGGAAGTGTAGTCCTTGTGCCAGCGTTTCATCCAACTCTTTCCCCCCCCATAACTCCAACACCAACCCTGTTCCAATCATAGATTTAACCCTAACCTTTACCAACACGAGTCAGGTGACAGGAAGGAAACAGTAGACTATCCAAATAAAATGTGACAGAGGTATAAAACACAGCTCACATGTACAAGATCAACACTGATTCCTCTCGTTGATATAATAATAGTGCAGCTAAACACATCAATGTCAAGATAGAAATCTATAGTTAAGACTTCCTGCAGTCTGGGCAAGAGGCTAAGTTACCTTTTTTTTTTTGTGTGTTTTTTTTTGCAGCTGTCAAGCCTGAAATATTCTGCATTTCTCTCAGCGCACTCCCATTCATCTTCTCTCTACCAGAGCATGTGAATGGTAGTGTTTTGTCTGTATGTGTTTACATGTCTGTGGACAGATTCTATCAATACACAATGGGCAAAATGCAATTAACAAAACTCAACAGGCGTGTAGCTGAGATCAAAATGGAAGAGTTTGAAGATGGGTGGGGTAGGAGTAAGGGCGCTGGAAGAACAAGATAGGAAGTAGGGAAGGAGTCATGACTTGTAGGATGGCCACAGACCGCAGATGACATTACAGTTATTAAAAAAAATCTGTTTCCATCCACACCTCTCAAATCCATTTTGTCTTACCCTAGTACTAGGAGCTCCTGAACGGTTTCCAACTGTTCTTGACTTTTCGACAGAGTACAGCAAATCACGGTTCACTACGATAAAAATCAGACACAAGAATTCATTTGGAAATTACTTTTCTCGGTCAGACACCAGCAGCATGCATCAGCAGTATGTGCTGTAGCCGTTTGGCACTGTCACCTGATCTACTCACCAGCATCTTGCCGCGGGATCGTAGTGTGCGTCTCTGTGCAGCATCTGATGGCCTGCCATGCCAAGATGCCCAGCGCCAGCAGCAGAAGAGCGACCGAGATGCCCAGGATGCAGTACTTGGCCGTGTCCGAGAACGGCATTCTCAGCTCTCCACCGGTCGACAGCAGCCACTCGAGGGCTGGGTAGTCCATCAGCCTAACCCTGACTCTCCAGCTCCATGTGGCCAAAGCGTATCTCTGCAACACAATGAAGACGCACCACGTGAGGAGGGCACTATAATGTAGATTACAGAACTCTGTGACCACCGAATGGGCCCGTTGGCGGCCATCTTGGAGGTTCAGCCAATGGAGCAGCACCAATATCAACAATAGAGGATTCCTGTTGGATTTCATCACTACAAGTAGCAGAAGTGAATGGCGATTACAGTATTCACACTTGCTAGCTGTCACAGGTCGGCATTACGGCTGCATGTGACAACTTTGCATCCAGCCCTGAAACAGACAGACAGTCACACAAAGTCCTGCAGGACCTGTCAGAACAAATGTGGAATGTTTACGCGATCAACGTAAAATGATGTTGATGAAAACCAAAAACAAGTTTCTCTGACGTGACGACTTGCTGCTTTTCAAACCCGTAAAATGAATATCTTTGGGTTTCAGACTGAACGGCAAATTATTCAAAAATGTAAACTTGGGCTCTGTGAAACTTTCCATATTCTGACTTTTTGTGGACTAATCAATTACCTTAAAAAAAAATCTGTCAATAAATTGTCCATGAAAAATAATTAGTTGCAGGATTTGATTCCTATTCATTTAGGACCCCATGTGAACCTTTCTCAGTTCAGATAAGAGTGGTAGTATCGATAGAAAGAAAAAAAAAACATCTAGAAGATACTCGTTCGGACAAAGACAGCATGGCACACTGTGAAAAAGTCAAAGCGGATCAAGATCACAGCCAAAGTCTTGAACACTATTGGTAAATCATTGAACATATCATGGTAGGAAACGCACAGGTGTAAATAATAAAATGAATGATGAGTGAATTCCATTTAGCTGCTTCAGTTTCAGGCTGCTGCTCATGCTGTGTTTCCATTCAAACTGTGATGGTTTACTGGGACACTTGAAACAAAGCGGAGCTTTCTTTAATGCTGGTATTAAAAACTGTGTACTTTGCACAAATGGAGCCCTGGATTGACTTCATTTTGAGGTCAGCCAGTAAGTAGATCAACTTGTATTGATGTCAATTTAGGGCCTTGGCACTTTAAATGTAAAAAAATAGTTTGACTTTAGTAGTCGGATTATTCTTTGGAGGTAAATAAAACCGGTACAACTGCGGCGTGGTCAGAAAGACATGAGTATCTGCTATCAGAAACGGTTTAGTCAAATAGCACTTGTCCTCACACTGCATGCAAAACAACACCAACGTTGTAGGGAAAAACCTACAAAGTTGAAAGTAGTATTAGTATTCATACAAAGGAGGTTGGCATAACACACAGCAATTCAGCTACAATGAGATCACAACTTGGGAAAAAAAACAACTAAACATTAAGGACACGCAAACACATTTACCTGTAGCAAGTAAT
Organism: Cebidichthys violaceus; assembly: GCF_023349555.1. NCBI lineage: Eukaryota > Metazoa > Chordata > Actinopteri > Perciformes > Stichaeidae > Cebidichthys > Cebidichthys violaceus. The sequence continues at coordinate 788,243 of NW_027176761.1, forward strand.
GAAAAGTTCATCTTTTCCTTCAGGAATGCAGAGCTCTTCAAAATTCATAAAATGAAAAATATAAAAATAACTCGTGAGCAAGAGAATTCCAAAGCAGTGCCTTATCGCATAACTGTTCCTCCCGGTTCTGGCGCTCTATGCACACTCCCTCTCTCCTCTGGCTCTCCACAGACACAGACACACACACACACACACACACAGACACACACACAGACACACACACACACACACACACACACACGACTTCCTGCACAGCAGTCTGGGCAAACTGGTTTGATTAGATTTGAATGACATTTCAGGGAGCTTGGCAGGCCCTAATCTTCAGCTCTGTTCCTCTTGAAGATCCTTCTGCAGGCCTTACTCGCCAAATGTTGAGGTCAGACATGCACCTGCTGCCAGGTAGCCGCCGTGTTTCTCTACCACACACACACACACACACACACACACACACACACACACACACACACACACACACACACACACACACACACACACACACACAATTTATATACATACTTTTACGTAATAATCTTATCCAATAAGTTCAACTCACTCGAGGTTTGATACATTCCTTATGCTCATTTTCTAAGTTGAGCGTTCATCTTAAAGCGCTCTGCTTTATCGTGCACCTGTACCCAAACCAGCAGTGGCCACAGGCGTTGTAAAATGACAATGATAAGAAACACTCAACTCTCTGACAATTGTACAGCGCAAGTGCCACGAAGGCAGTATCACGAGTTCAAATGACATTTACCTTACGCTTTCATTGTTGTCATTATCTCGCAGACTCGTCACCTATTATTTTGCAGGACTGAGAGAGAGAGAGAGAGAGAGAGAGAGAGAGAGAGAGACGCACAATGGGAAACAGGAACTGTACCTAAAAATGTCCGTTTAACAAATAGAACAAAATGTCACAACCCCCCCCCCCGCTGGAACACCAAGGTATGATGAGTAGCCCAAACTCCAAGAACGAGGAAGGAAAAACATTTTGACTGAACTTCCTTGTTAGACTTAAATCCTTCAAAAGAATGTCCCCGAACACCGACAACAAGATCATCTTATAATCATGCAGTTCAGGACAAAAGCAACAGCAGGAATAAACATGTGACCTCTTTTAATGGAAACTCACCCTTTTAATACTGTTATACAACAATGTGCTAAAAACTCTAAACGGTAAAGATCTCAAAAACAGGTCACACATTTCCATATTAACGTATTCAAGCAGCAGCCTGAACTCCTGTGGTATCTTCACCATACAGCATGGAGATAATATATATATTAGAATTTTGAACTGCAAACTGCAGAAAAGTGCCACGTCGCTTCTGCAAATCCTTACACACAAATGTAAACCAGACATTTTAGTGGCCAATAATTCATTGTACTCACTCAAACGCTTATGACCGGCTCATCTGTTTACACATTTAAAGTAACTTTAAAATGCTCGTCATTGGTGTTCCCTTTTTAGCAGAGGACTCTGTGCCCAATGTTGGACCACAGAGAAGAGAATCTGTAAGACAGAGTAACACCACAGTTTGTTTCATCTCTGAAACGTCTGAGAAAGAGAGAACTTTACGAACATACAGCATGCCCCCCCTCCCCCTCCCGAACACACACACACACACACACACACACACACACACACACACACACACACACACACACACACACACACACACACACACACACACACACACACTTCCACTTGAACACAGCATAGATAACTTTTTTTTGGAACATGTTCGAGGTATGTAGGTCTGGACTGGCCTAACAGTATACTGTGTGTACAGTACGGACCCTCAAAATATGTACGATTTCTAAAACTCTTTCCTCTCCGAATCCTTTAACTTTGCTAGTTGAAGATGACGATAACCTGAAGAAATACTAGGATTCGTTAGAAGTGCTTATAAAGAGAGTCACCACGGCAAAATCTCTCCTGTAAAGTTCAGAAACGACCCGTGATCCTTTTCAGTCAGTCCACCAATCACAGACAGGAGGGATGAAACGCTCTCCTCTGGACTCAGTGGAGCCTGGAAAGAGACACAAAATGTTTTATTTTATATATATATATATATATATATATATATACACATATATATATATATATATACACATATACATATATATATACACACATATATATATATATATATATATATACACATATACATATACATATATGTATATATATATATATATATATATATATATATATATATATATATATATATATATATATATATATATATATATGTTTAAGGGCATCCCAAAAAGATTGTGGTGGAGGTGGACAGAGCAGGCTCTTACCTCAGAGCCCCCCATGTCAGTGCGGACCCAGCCGGGATGGATCGCCATACAGAGAATCCCATCAGGCTCCAGGTCCACAGCCATACAGCGACTCACCATGTTCAGGGCGCTCTGAGAAGGGAAGCAGAAACAAGTTATTATGCAACACTAACCTGAAACCCACTACGGCACAGTTTTGCCCAACAGAACAGGCGTTGATCCGTTTGGAGATGCTTATGACTTTCTTCCATTTACCAGGTGAGAAGTGAAACACCCAACCATTTTAAATAGCCTGAGCTGCCTTTCTCTAGACATATACCAAAGCAGATATTTTTTTATATCAATTGCTATCAAGCAAATATATTTATCCAATGCTAACAATACCTTGGACGTCCTGTAGGGGTACCATTTGAAGTTGTTGGCCCGTTGGCCCCAGGTGAGCTCCACAGAACCCAGCAGAGACGTCATGTTAATGACCGCTGCCCTCTGGATGCCCATGCTGCCTGCACCACCGGCTCCTCCTCTAGACGCAGCTCGTTTCAACAGAGGCTGGAAGGCCTGGAAGGGGCAGAAATAAAAAAACACATCACAGCTGAAGCTGGAACCAACTGCACAGGGTTTTCATGAGATGGAGAGATTCTTAGCTATTCAAAAGCTTGTCACCATGAGGATTAGAGGAGGCTTACATTGCATGATGATGATATTAATAACACAATCGACATTGCAAATATATAATATTAACAACAAAACTTCACCTGTCTAGAGATAAACATTACAAAAATGATTTCACTATCAAATCTTGAATTTTGGGCAAACTCCAGAGGCTTTCCAGTCAGAGTAAAACACATTTCACACTGTCCAGTCTGTGGGGAGGAATACAAACAGTGCCCTCTGGTGGCAGCATGAAATATATACACAATGTAGAGTGTTTCTATCACTTTGACCTCACCGTTTGTATCAATAGCCGAAGAAAAGAAACACCTGTCAGTATAATGCAGTTCAAAAACTGTGTGTATGTATAAGTATCTCAGACCACATTACAGTGTTAATGCAGTGATGACTTACTATTGCAACGATTGAGATGGACTTTAAGATGTTTTAGCAGATGCATTTGATCAACACTTGTCAACAATGATACTAATGCTAAAATACCTAGTGATTCAATCCAGAGGCTCATTCTTTTTTTAAATTTTCTTGTTAATGTTCTGAAAGCATCTGCCCGGCATGCATGTTCTCGATCACCGCCCAGTACGACTGAAACCAGACTTCCAATGAATGTTTATGAAATACAATCCGTCAGTTTTGTCCTTTCTGTCCATCAAGCTCATGCTTACATTTCGGTTTGCCGTATTCAGGAAATGAACTCCTCACAGGTCTCGCTCACGGTGTCGCTTCTTCTCTTTTGCATTTCATAATCAGGTGAAGTGAGCGCTGCAAGCGTTCCAAACAAGTAGCTGATTCACAACATCCAAGCCGACGGGAAGCACAAAATCTACAATAATAATGATAATAATAATAATAATAATAATAATAATAATAATAATAATAAGAGTATAATGAACATTACCTTGGTGATCATTAGAGGAGCCACAGCATTGGTGTGGAAGTTTTCGATCATCATCTCTGCAGTAACGGTTTGAAAGTCGGCCACCACGTTGACGCCCGCATTGTTGATCAGGCAGTTCAGACCCTCTTCCTGTACGAGCTGGCCCACCTCCTCCACAGACCTCTCTATGCTCTCCTGGTTCACTACATCTAGTGCAGAGAATCATCAACACTGCGAATCACCGACAGTTGAATGAAACAAATGGAAAAAAGGATGTTCATGTTTTCAGTTTCACTTCATATCGCCAGTGTGAACCTGATTTATATAGTTTACGCATGCATGAGGCCAACAAGTAGTTGTGTTGGAAGATGTTGGTTGGTATACATTTAGGAACTTTTTTTGTTTCTTGGTTAATATGTCTAAATAATCCCACGAGGGATGACAAGGATCCATGAATTTAACATGATTCATTCACATCTGAAATAAATAGGCCTAGTACTTTAAAGTTAGGGTTGTGTTTAGGTTAGTTGTCCACATACAACAACACCGATTATGTTTTTTTTATATATATATATACACATCGTATCATTATTTGTTTATGCACATGTTTATGGTTGTTCTCTGCCTTACCCAAAGTGATGATGTGGATGTTGGGATGTTTCTCTGCCAGTTCCTGAAGTTTCTGTGGGTCAAAACAACATCACGTCATTGTTCATTAATAAACATCCAGTGGGGTCTTTGTGTCGTTTAACTTTATTTCATTAGCTAGTTACGTGACTCGTCTGATGTGCCTCCACCCGTCACGGTCGACCGGGCATCCAGTCGAACAAGGTGATTCAACGAGTTTGTGCACTACATGCGGTGACAGGCTGGTTAGCTTCAAAGCTACTAAGCTATCTGTAAGTGCATTTGTTTACTTGCGTGTTCGCGGGGTTCCTGGTCGTGGCTACTATCTTGCCGGGTGAGAAACCTCCACGCGCCAGGCTGTCGACTATCTGCAGACCGATACCTCGGCTGGCTCCCGTTACCAGCACAGAGCCGCAGTTTTTAAAGTTAACGGCACCACTCATTGCTAACACCACGCGTAACAAACGCTGGGCTAAGTGGAATCCAGGTATTATTTATCGCTCGTGACAGGGCTTTGCTAAAACTGCAGCTGTCGCGCAACTCCTCCGGCAGGTGGGAGGGTTGCTCCACTTGACCAAACCGAGCGAGAGTCACTTCACGAGGAGGACAGTTCAATATACTTCGACAACTGAGTCATGAAACAGATGCGACACTGAAATAAAGTTGTTAAAACAACAGTTGCGTACGATAAGGAGGCAGGAGCTGAACTTAAACCGTCACACAGAGCACTGCAGAATCTCGGTATTCATGTCCTGACGTGTCTGCCCCCGGATCAAACTTCCCACAAGGCATTGCGCTCAAAATCTCTTACACAGCTTGTAATCTGATTCATTAAGACTCAGTGGTTGGACCATACAGTCTATGGTTAGAGCGATGAAATGAGAGCGAATATCTAAACTTGGGTTATATAAATTGAGGTTAGACTCAATTGACAATGAAAACCATGGTGAAGGGGCTTGAAAAAAATAGCAGATCTTATTGAATATGATGCTTGGAACAATATTCACATTGTTTAAGTTATGTAATGACATGAAGTAAAGCTAAATTATATTTAAGTAATGCAATTGCATGAATAAATATCTAAATTGGATTACAGCTCTGCCTAATGAGCTACTGCAGACACATGTCAAATCGAATGATTGCATCAATCTTTTAAATGTTTTTAATTTTGAGTTTTATGTGGAGTTACCTCTGTACATTTGTTATATTTTGTGCTCATGACGTTGATAAAATGGAATATAGGAAACAGCCATTTTGTCAGTGACATAGCTTGCACTGCACTAAATTACCCATGCAAAAATGTTGCCTTTTATATGTGGCAATGCTTAATTAATAAAGTAGTAAAATCAATAGCTGTTATTTTCACATGGTTTGCAAAATTTGTTTGCTTCCAACTTTCATCTTCAAAAAGGTTACTTGACAAAATGAAAGGGGCACTTTCCAAGAAGCAAATGCATAATCTAATAAAATAATTAGATTTTCCTGATCCATTCGTTATTTATGATTAGATAGTCTGGCTTTCATGAATTCAAATTTTTTTGCAAAGGAGAGAGGCATCCGCTGTTTGCTTTTGCATTCGGTTAGTTTTCAAATATTGAAGCTAAGATTGAGGTGCAGAGATAAGGGTGACAGCACAGCTGATGGAGCTTATGCAGTCACAGCACACAGATGGTTTCTCTGGCAGCCTCCTGAGTCCAGATTTTCTTAAAGCTTCTGGTTCTTGGGAGCAGCCGATATCCCTGGTCTGCTTCAGGTCAGTTAATTTGGATTTTGGCTCCTATATGCCTCCATTTACAGACACATTACTTTGGCACAGAGCACACATTGCAGATGATGGGTTGGTAGTGGCACAATGTGTGGTGCAGAGCTGGAGGGTGTTAACTGGCTCTCCTGAGCATACATAATAGTGAGGTATTGTCTCTACAGAAAAAACAGCAACCAGTTAATGGTTTAGAATAGAGTTGCTCTGTCCAGTAAGCAGTGCACAGAATGGGATGTTTCTAATATTTGGCAGTTTCGCTGCTACTTTAAGCAAAATCACATAAGCCTTACTCAACGAGATCGCATAATAAGCAGATAGTATAAAGTCCGAGTGCACCAGAGTTCATTTAACACTGGTGTCACTTTAAACAGCTGCCTCAGAGCCATATTGACTCTATGGCTGACTGAATAAAGTTAGTGAACTCCAAACTTTAACTCCATTGTTCACTTGTGGAACATGACAGAAAAGAAGGCGAAGCGACACTTGTAGCAAAGGCACTAGAGTTGAAACCATAGTGGAATTTCTTCAGAGTAGTACAATTACAATTACAATTACAATTCAATGTGCAAATTAATTGACCAAAGATTTTCCTGGTGGCCGTTTGTCGCATCGTTTTCCATGTGTGCCTTTCTGCTTGAACGATAACCGAGAGGTCAAGTGAATTTAGCAGATTAAAGATATAATTCATGATGTATTACAAGTCCCCTGCGGCTATGTAACGTTCACCCAAAAACCAAAGACTGGTCGAGTCAGTCATGGTGGATTTTCTGCATCTGGAAAGCATTGATCATTTTATGTAGTACTTCCTCTCACTGCATCCCTTAAGGATCCTCCGTCAAATGTTCTTGCTGAATCATTGGCTTGGTGGTAAGGAATAAACACTTAATGGGCCACTGGGACTCATTCAAGATAAAAGGATAAAGCATAATACCATTGACAATCTGCATGCAAACCAAGGAAACGGTATTCATTTCTCCAACTGCTTCACTGTTTTTGGATTTGACATACACTGATCTCACAGAAACACGGGCGCCCTGGCCTCCAAGCTAATACGACTCTGGGTCACTGTCACTTTATGTCGATTTTGTCAGTCAGCTTTAAGTTTATGCTTTCATTTTAGATTTAATTGATTTTTTTTTTTTAAAGGAATACTTCCACTGTTTCTGTCTGTCTACATTGTTTTTCTTTTTAGAGTAACAATGTATCAAATGACAACGTGAAAACAATGCTTCACAACAAGTTTCAGCTCAACTTTACTGTTTTGGTTCACTCTCAGCGCTCTCATAGCACCGCTCATTCACCAAGTAGTCAAAAGACTCCACTCCAAATAAATGATCGTGTTGCTCTGTAACTGCTGGATGTGCAAATAGGCAACTATTAACTGACAAATTAGCCCTGTCAACTTAAAAGATGATTCATCAATGTTGTCCCCCACTGCCCCCAAGTGGCCAAAATTAGTTATTGCAGGTTTACAGTTTAGCTTTGCAAAAAGGCTAGAGGCAGGCAGTGACACCCAGCCAGGAACTAGTCATGACCCCCTGCACAACCTCAACTTGTTGTTTGTACTCTTGCACAAGTGCTGCTAGGCTGATTTATTTTACCTTTGAATGGAGCCATGCCAGCTGTTTCTCCCTATTTCCAGTCTTTAAGCTAAGCTAAGCTAAGCATCTCCAGGCTATAGCTTGATTTAAAAACAGATACATATGAGCGATGTTGATCTTTTCATCTAATTCCCAGAAAGAACGCTAATTAGGATATTTCGCCAAATGGCAAACATATTTCTTTGAATAATTTTAGCTTGACTCATCCATAAAAAAATAGATAATTCTGCTTTTTAACCACAGTGAACTGATGAGTTGTTACATATCATTTATTTTTTTCAGTAGCAGTCAATCCAGCTGCAGCATGACTTTGCTTTTTGTGTTTCAGTGCTAGAGCCAAGGGTCAGTCAAGGTGTCAGTCAGGAGTTACACTGAAGAACAAGAGTCAGGGTGCGTGCCTTTATTAACTTGTATTTGTTTGTGGATGTGTGCTTGTTTTGTGCTGTGATGTATGTTCGTCTATGTGTGTGTGTGTGTGTGTGTGTGTGTGTGTGTGTGTGTGTGTGTGTGCACATGCCCGTGTTCAGTGTGTGTGCCCGGTTGTGTGAGATACACAAGAATCTAGGTTGTAACATACATTTTTCAATCACTTATTTAATTCACATGAGCTATATTTAAGGAGATCATAAATAAAATACCAGGGTTTCTTTCATCAATGCATAAATCATGGCCGTTATCCTCTTGCGTTCATATTCTCTTCTCTCTTTTTCCCCTGCACACAGTGTTGTACTCTGCCTCCAGTCTTTATCACATTGGTTTATCACAGTGGGCTAGATTTGTGATGTATGATGATATGTTTACATGCACAACAGTATACCCTTCGGTTGTTCTGTCGACTCAGCTATTCACCTATTGAGCTTGCTGGCGTAAATACTGTTTACAAAAACCCCATCACATGGAACCCTGAACACAATTTAAGATTCAATACTATTTAATGTCCCGAGGAAAAAAATCCAGTCTACCAGAACAGAACAGAAAATAGTGCAAATCAGTAAAAACCACATCAGCAGAAATGGAAATCACCCTCTAACACTGAACTGCTGAAGGAGAATGCCCTCTATTTCAAGAATTCATGTCACATCTGTGCACCAAATGCAGCGTTTTTATCCTCTTTCCCCAGCTGAGAATCAAAAGAATTTGCTCTTGAATTTATAATTTGTAAACAGACCCTGATTTAAAAAAAAAAAAAAATGTCTGGGTCAGCAGCAATGCTGCACCACATTTATATCCCACTGACTGCTGTGAACTCTTTTTCTCAGAGCTTTCAACATCAGACGAGGTGGCACTGCAAACTTCATCACCACAAACTCCATCTTACACAGCTAGACGACATCCGGAGTTCAGATTTAGTGCCTCTACTGTTGCGTTCAACAGGAAAACATTCATCAACAACTGTGCTTATTACTAGCAAATGAACAGAGGAGAATAGGCTTTTCTACATTTGTCGAAACATTTTACTCAAAACCATAAAATTCCATCTGCTAGTGACTCTATAAACTTCATAGAGTCACTAGCAGATGGAATTTTAACTAAAGATCACTTTAGTCATTAAGATTCCTCCTCTGGGAACAATGAATGTCTGCACCTACTTTCGTGACAATCCATCCAAATATTGTTGAAATATTTCAGCCTTGATCAAAGAGGTGGACCGACCCACTGACATGACTAGCACGGCACTAATGTGGGCTAAAAACCATATGTAGAAAAGTGACTCTTTTTCTTCTTTTAAAGGGACAGCTCATCCCAAAATTAAAAATGCACATTTTTCCTCTTACCTGTAGTGCTATTTATTAATCTAGACATCTCTACTGACAATACCTCCATAAATAACTCACACCAAAACAATCTAGATTGATAAATAGCGCTACAGGTAAGAGGTAAAATATGTTTTTTTTTTATTTGGGGGTGAACTGTCCCTTTAATATCATCTCTGCAATTATTATTAATCTTTTTGCCTATTCTCAGTATAACATGCTGTATATACAGGACATTATAAAAACAAGAGACAACATTTATGACAAAAAAAATTACAGATAAACAAAATCTTCAGCAAATAAACAGACTTGAGATTGACCTTTTTTGGCAAATAAGTATGAAATAACAAATACGTATTTATTTTTGTCATATAATTGGATTGTATGTGTTTTAGTTTGTCATTTCCCCTTTTGAGCAGATTTATAGCTAAACAACAGAGTTCATCCTGCAGCTGTTTGAGATCAGTCTGATTCAAAATGTAAAATCTACTCCCAGATGGGAGCAGAAGGCAGCGCTTAGTAAGACGGCATTCAGGGATTGTAGACGCTTCTGGCCTTCTGCGGTGCCTTTTATTCAGACTCTTCCTGCAATCCCATGCAGGTTACGGCTCATTGTTGATGGTCTAGCAATGGAGTATCTTCAGAAGAAAGTGGATACCTTTTCCTGCTGATGCAGATGATACAGAACATGCGGAGATGGTTTTCTTGTGGATGACTGACACAATATTTGTTAGGAAAGAGTCTTATCGAGCTTATCGGTATCTACGGTTGGCCAATCTCTCTACGAGTGCATCTTCAGCAAAATGTTTAATTAGATGCGCCTCCTTTCCAAACTTTATCAGCAGCTCCTTTTTTTTTTTCATGATGTGTGGTTGTTGTTTTTTCAAAGCGCTCTCCACTGTTTGAAAGTCTGGCGACAAACATCGGAGTCACCTCTATACAGCATAGTTCACTGGGCCTTCCAGACTGCAATTAAAAATCTCACTTTGTCTCACAGCGAGATAGTGGTGCCTGTATACGTCTGAGAGGGAGAAACGTGCTGCTGTTGGCTTTCGTCGGGGATGCGGGGAACTTTCTCACTGAGCAGCTGCAAGTGTGTGAGAGCACAGGGTGAGCAGGATGTGCACGCGGCCACTGGACTGATTGTAAAAATGCATTGAAATAATTTAATTCAGGCTGTACCTCCATGACATTCAACATAATTTCATGAAATACAGAAGAAAACATAGCATGATTATGATATCAATCTTATAGTTCCGGGTTTTAATAGCACCCAAGACAGTAGCGCCTAACTCCTTTGCACATTGATAGTGCTTTTAAGTGAGACTATGTGAGTTCTTACAGATACGGATACAGTCTTTTTCATAGTAAGACTGTATCCCAGCTCAATACACTTAGGAGTTTAGCTCTTACAGCACCAGTAGTAGCTCATGGTGGCTAATTTTAGCCTGGGTTAGCAAACGTAGAAACAGCTATTTGCGTCTCTTTTTTTGTGGTCGCAGACTCACTCCTTCGGCTAATGTGAACTGGCGAGAGCAAAACTGTGATGACGCTGGGGCGCCACGCTTCTGATCTCTGCAACCAGTTACCATAGTCTTAACCATAGTTTCACAAGAGTGTCAGATAACTATGGCGGCCTCCAAGTAAAGCAAAAAAAAATAAAAAATCCAATCTAGAGCAGTGTTTGGTTTGACCGTTCTGGGCTACTGTAGAAATATGGCGGTGCAAGATGGCGGACTCCGTGGAAGAGGACCCACTCCCTCCGAAGATATAGATTCCTCTTTCTAAGGAAAACACAACTCTTTTTTTTTTTGTTTCAGGGTATTTATACACTAATGAAAACATAGTTGTGAATACTATATTCCATTCCTGCAAATAGATCCCCCTAAATGCTACATACTAGCTCTTTAATAAGGTGGCCAATGTAACTGACACTATTCAGTCAGCTTCAGGCTTTCTGACTTCTCCAAGTGTGCAATATTTAAGGTTTTTCTGCAATTGTCCTCTGTGTCCACATGTGTTCAGCAACAGTCACACAGTCTCACTTGAAACAATATTAATTGAACTTCTTAACAGCTAAATTCTTATTGCAATTTTAGTGCACATTTTCTTTGAGCAGCTGGATGCCATATAAAGATTTAAATGCCTCTGATTAATTGATGCGGGTTTGCACCAGCTCCACATTGAGATGGGGGCCTGTGTGCTCGCTGTATTATTCAGATGGCTTTAAAAGCATGTCAACTCAATTACAGGGTTTTTACGAGAAATATCAAGTCCTGTCCCACTATGTCAGGAGCAACATCTCAGCTCAGGAGGAGCACCTCCCACCCTGGATTCAACCGGAAAAAGATGGAGGCTTCCAGTGGTACCGCTGGAATTCCAGCCAAATTATTTTTGTTGTCAGGTCAGATCATTGTTAAGTTTTGTAGTTATATTTAATTGCATGTTTTATGCAATAGGCTCCACATTCATGTTTCTATCGACATTTAAAGCCTCTGAGACACACCATGTTCTTCCTTTTGGGTGATGTCAAATCAGATTATCTCCCTTTTAGATTTACTTTGGTCATTTATGAGTTTCAAAACTCAGACCTCAGTTAGTTCTTAAGGGTTTCCCAATTTGCTTTTGAATGTGATTTAAAAGCTTTTCCACATTTGGGCCCATTTGAGCTTGAGTGCTTCATCTTACGGACAATTAAACGTTTTAAGCCTGATGCTCTTGAAATAAATTCACCTCCCAACTTAATGACAGGAGCTAAATTGTAAAACCATTAGAAAACCGATTTCGAATGTAAGAACTTCAGGTCAGCTTTCGCTTCAGTTCGGGTTTGCTTCAACAACTCAAAGGGGGGGGGGGGGGGGGATGCTTTGTTATGCTGCCTCATTTCGTTCACACGAGGAGAAAACACAGGCAATGCCTGAGTGCAGACTCAGCAATGTCACTCTACTTGTTTCTTCGGTCCTTTTCATTATGCAACTGGGAGACGGACATCCTGCTGAAAATGAAGCTGTCTGACTGAGTCAGTGCCCCAGCGAAACAGACAGTATTTCTATCGTCTTCTTGATTCCGATGCGATACATTTTCAAGGGAAAGCGTTGTAGTTGCTTGTGTTAAGTTGCTCAACACAGACAACCGGCATCAACACCAGAGCCAATGTCTAGTGGTTTTCTACACTTACGACAGTTTTAAATTGTACACCATCTTGCCGTTGTTGTGACTGCATCCGTCGTTCAATCTTTTTAAGTTCACGCTAGTGAGTTGACGATGAGGGAGCAGTTTAAAGCTGGGAGGCCTTGATAAAACTATCAAGTTGGTGTGCTGCAGAAGGTCATCACGAGGAGACATAACTTTGAGAGAATGACGCAGCGTTGCATGGCTGTAAAATATTCAGACTGCCACGAGGAAGGCCAGGAGGTAATCCTCTCCATCAAAGCGTGGCCAACACTGGCAGTTACTCTTTGACGAAATCATGTTCATAAAGTGTCAAAACTGATTTTTTTATCTTAAGACATTTTATTCATATTTTCAATCGACAGTATCAGCCAAAAACAAACATTGAAAATTAAAAATCATATCATATGGCAATGGATCAAGAGGGCTTCAGGGCAAACAGGCGGAAAAAATCAATACCAGATCCATCACAGACTATAAATTAGATAAATTCAAACACAGCTGTCTGCAGTTTTGTCTGACTATATATATATCGTATCTAATGCAAAGTTGTAAGAGCGAGGGGATGGAGGGGTCGACGAAGCCGGGGTCAAGGTTCAAGGGTTATCAACGGGTCAAAAGGTTGGTTCTGTGGAAAAACTGGGTTTGGGCTTTTGGTCAGGAGTTGCAAGTCAGGCACAGCATGGAGGGCAGGGACGTTTATGAAGTCAGAAATAGTAAAGGAAATGGGTGAAGAGCTGAGAAGGTGAAAAGCTACTGTAGAGGTTTAAGACAGGTCAGGTGGCAAAAGAATGAGGGTTTGAGGAGGAAGAGGTGTTTCGCGTGCTGACGGTGCACTTATTCGTTCTGATGTTGTAACTTTAGGGCGGGTCGGGGAAATGATTGCGGGGAGGGGTGTCTGGCACATGCAACCTGGTATATGTTGCCAGGCAGCTGGATGTGGGTGTGGTCTCGGGAGAGCGGGGCGGGGCAGGCAGAGAAAAGGATGATGCACAACAAGAGAGAGGAGGAAGAGTCACACAATGGGCTCCCTGCAGAGGACAATTTCCAGCTCGCTGCGGTAGAGCTTCCCTCCGTCAGACAGGCTCATGATGCTCTGCTTGTAGCCCGTCAGGTTCTTCACATCCACCTCCTGAACGAGAGGAGAGGGGGTTCAGACAGACGTCGACAGAAGAAGGACTTTCTTTTTTTTAGTCACTATTGTTTTTGACGTCAGAAGTGAAAACTTTAGCGGGTAGATTTCATCAGCTTTAGCCAGCATGCTATGCTAATTGTGAGCTACCCCCTTTTTTAAGAGCCACGTAAAAGAGTCTTAAATATGCACTTGTTGGCTACATTTACAATATGATGCAAAAAAAAAAAAATATTCACAAAAGAATTTCACAGCTGCACAAGTAAGACCAAAAAAAAAAAGCACCTACAAAGGTTGAATGCATCACTAACTGCGCTTGGTGCTCATGTGCTGTATTTGCACATATCTACATTAGTTTGTGCTCTAATATAACTAGTGCAATACCTTTTGTGAAGTGGACCTAGAAACGGTGCATGGTCCATGGTGCTATCAGCGGCCGCAATCTATTCTTTGTGAATGGATCCTTACCTTAAGTACTGGGTAAATTAGCAGCATTGCTATTGTAGTGTGGAGCTAGTTAGCCCTAGTATTACAGTAGAGTATTGTAGATATATTATAAAATCCATATTATGTTAATCCCCACAATGTCAACTAAACTAAACTTGAGTCCTAGACACCTGAAATACAAGATGCTGTGACTTCTTTCTTTGTCAATTAGATATGTATGTGTCTGCATTCAGTCCCTGCTAACAAGCAGTCTCCTGTGCTGTATTAATTTTCAGTCAGGGCTCACACCAATATACACATCCTGAATGCTCATAATAAAACAGTTGGTAAGCTTAAATAATTTAGAGGTATCGGTAAAGCTTTTGATCTTCTAGTATTGTAAATCTACCATAAAGGCATAGCATGTAGTATTACAGATGTTTAAAATGTTTTTTTTGGGGTATATATTTAGTTTCTGACACACAGAAATAACAATGCACAAAATGCACAGGGAGTAAAAACCTGAGAGGAGCATGAATGATCGGAAAGAAAATGGTATCGGGTGCCAGAGGTCACAAGCCAGGTCTAAGCTCACAAAAAGTAAATGGTGTTGTATTGTTTGCCGCAGGGTCACAGTATACAAAACGCCTGTGAACCCTCACTAAAGACCCCATCTCACCTTCTTGTTTTTCTGGTAAAGGTCTCGTAGCAGGGCATCTAACTCCTGCTCATCAATGTAGCCATTCCCATCCTGAAAGAAGTTGACAGAAACAAAACACAAATATTGTTTCCATCTCCAAACATTTAGAAAAGACTGGAAGGAAAATCATTGGAGTGATCTGGAGATAGCGAGCAGACTTCAAAACGCAGCCATTTAAACTACAGCTCAACAATATGCAGCTGCCTATTACACCTGATTTTCTTTTCTAGTTTTCATCAAAAATGTTCCTTCCTAAACTGTGTGAAGCAGCTATATTTAGATTCTGAGCTTCCTGATTTGTGTGCCCTGCTCTGCTGCTCATTCAATATTGTATGGCAGCCATCACCAATGCACCAGCCAAATGACCATTCATGAATGATGATTTTAAAAAAGACTTCCCCATTCACAACCCTGTAAAGGGGGTTAGCTGCAAAGTCAATACGGAGCCACTTTGCTAATTAATGAGTTATGTCTCACAGTAGAGCTTCGAGTTTGGGGGCCAAGAAATAAGTCCAAATGGTTGGAAATCTTCCCTTGGCAAGCGGAACAAAACCATGTTCTGTTCATCTAGGCTCGGTCTCAAGATAACTTCAGAGCTGAGTGGCTTGCCAGTCTTATTTTTTACTTTGAGAGATGCTCTTTGATGTTTACAAAGCTAGACTGAAGTGTCCCAGATCTAAAGATCCCAGGAATAAAGTGTGAATTATATTTACTTTCACTTTAAGTATGAAACTGATAACTCTGCAGAGCAATGGGAAAGGAAGGCAACATCCGGTATCAGCTGGTCTGTCCGAGTTGCGTGCCATCTTGAAATTTTCAGACATTTTCAAGGCCTCGCACAGTTCGGGGGCGGTGGCACCGTGAGCCATGTTAGCGCTCAGCTGACCGGCCACTCTCCGCCCTGCCGACGATCTCTCAGTGACAGCGGCTGCCTGTGTTTCAGCTGCAGGGGCTGAGCTCATAACAAAATGATGAAACTAATTACGCCCACAAATGGTAGCGCTCCATTCCCACAGATAGTCTACATGAATGAACCGGGGAGGCTCATCTATAATTGAACATTCAACCCTGTCCTCTGGAAGTGAGCTAGCTAGAGAGAGTTCTTGCCTTCAGTCCAACCCGAGACATGGACATGCACGCACTGCCATGATTTGGCCTGCCCTCTTAACTGACGCCTACACAGTGGCAAGAAATAAAAGGTTCATTGTTGACCTTGGAAATACTACTTTGATAAAAAAAAAAGAAGAAAAAAAGTCAACTGACTTGCTATTTTCTGGAGCTTTCAGCCATATCGCATGGACTTTATGGGCAGGAGAAAATAGTGTGTACCTTGTGCCAGTAATGTTTTGTCAAGGTTTTGAAGTCATGGAACTATAGCGTCAGATTGTTTTATTGTCAGAGCCAAATGTAGCTCTGACAATAACAAGAGCTACACAAGAGATGTAAAAATCCTAATAATAAAGTGCCAATTATTAGGATTTTAACAGTTAATCTTTCTCCTCCAATAGTTTTTTATTCAAAACAATTTTACATGTTCCCACTTACATCTCACCATCCACTGGAATCTCAAGATACTCAGAACAAAGACTGATGCTTGTCAATTCAACAGCAAATATTCTACATTATTTACTATGAAATAATGCAGTGTAATATGGCACAGTGCTAAATAAACGGTACTATTTAGTTCAAATAGAAATTGATGCAATGTCAATTACATTGCATCCAATGCTACTAATTTAAAAAAGATGAACTCTACAAATACAGCATGTCCTTCAAAAGTACATTTGGTACTTTACTGTGAACATACTCAGATGGTTGTATTATGCATATTTGCCGAACACAATGAATGTTTAAGACAATAAATGTGTCATGAAGTGGCTGAATCGTTGCAACAAAAAACACATTAGAGAGTAGATTTATGTAAAAAAAGAATTTAAATTAAAATGTTGTATATCCCTAACTACGATTTACTACTTTTGCACATAAAAACTGAGCTAACAACCAAGTTAACTGGACCGCTAGTGTTGTGCCACATCAAGCTGAGTTGTTTATTTCCTCAAAAATTGAGTCAGTCTTCTCACAGCTAAACTAGATTATGGCAGGTCGCTCACGCTGACAAAAACTCACTAGATATCCTAAACAAGAACAAATGTCTTGTCTCATGTTGCTCCCTGTGGACCCTCCCCACCGATCCACTGCTAATGTGGAAATTGAGCCCATTAACTGAACTACTGCTCCACCACCCTGAGCTGTTTACAAAGGGACAGGTGTGCCAACCCTGACTCAATTCCCTGGGTGATTCGGGAGCTACGAAACAATGAATTGCCTATTCATGATTTTACCAATAGAGGAAACTCCAAAACAAACAGTGCTGAGTCATCCAGACAGCTTGACTCAGGAGTCCTGATTATTTTCTTTCTAGCTCTGTTGCAATTTCTTCTTCTTCTTTTGCAGTGTAAATATACGGTAGACTCCCAACATCCTCTCACCATGTTAGCATATTAGCTTTCAGATACAGTACATTATTATGCAGACACAAACCTACCGCCCTTATTCAAGCTAGCTCTTATCCCACCGGCCTCAGGTAAATTAAACTTGTATCAACTATACTACCATACTATATTATTTTAACCGAGATAAAACAAAAAAATATATATTTTCAATTAGCACTCAACAGCTCCCATGATCAAGTAGTTGTTGATTATAAAATAACGTTTGTTATTGATTTCAAATGTTACTGTCGAGCATTGTAGTTCAAACTAATTTCGCTCAGAATACATGGACAGAATTGCCCAGTTTTAAGGATGACAGATGATTAAAACCATCTATGCCAAAATGCTAATGAAAGAGAAACTAACACAGAAGTGGGGCCAGACTTCGGCTGTGTGTGTGAGAAGAGTGTGAGGAAATAAGCCACAGGAAGATGGGTACACTGTGGTCATAAAGGGATGGCAAAGGTCAGCAACAAGAATCAGGTTGGACGTTTAAACAATGCACCGGTCTGGCCATTCTTCTCTGACCTCTGCCATCAACAAGCCATTTTCACCCAGATAACTGCTCGGGTCCCAGCATCACAAGGGGTTTTAAATGGGCTTAGTACCGCTCAGTTGTATTTCTTGCCCCTTCTGTTAAAGGTAGTACTGCAGACAGAACACGGTTTCTTACGCTTGATTTATACTTCTGCGGCTGTGCATCTATACGTGCTGTGCGGAATGGTGCAGGCATGCCATTTCTTTGTGATTTGGACCCAAATGTAGCTTGTTCCCTATCAGTTTGGCCCAACACAACTCCATGGCTGCAAAAAACAATTACGGAAGAGTTGAATGATGAGGAGGGGCTTCAGTGCCTCGAATTATTAAGGAGAAAAAGAGAGAAAAGAGAGCTTTATGATTTAGCCTGCTTGGTTTTCGTGGTTGTTAAATGAACCTCTGGCCCTAATTTCCTCTCTCCCCCGTTGTAGCAATCCACAGACAGTCAACAAGACAGAGACATGCAGGCCGCCTCCCCCTGCTGATTTTGATGGAGAATCGTTCACGATTTCAACAAATATTTAGCGCTCTCTTTGTGCTATGTATAAAAAGTGCTCCGATTAATAAATATATTCTTTGATTTTGAAACAGCTGCCTAATGTGGCTGTAATTTAGCCTTTCAGAGACGATCGCACCTTTGGTGTTTGGTGGGTGAGTATTTATTGCTCCCTTGAAGAAAAATGTCACCTACCTTGTCATAGAATGTGAAGATGGCATTGAACTGCTCAGTGGTCAGCTTGACACCCTGCAAAAAAAAAAAAACAAGACAAGACAAAAACTCAATCACTGCTACACTAAAACAAGTTAGATGTTAATTGCGTAGAGCCGTTTGGTTTTGCGAAAGCCAATTCATTTCTTTCTTCCCCATGTTTGTTCCATACCTGGAATTTGAGTAAGAAATTCTCCTGAACGGGTAGAAGCCTGTGGGGAGAGAAGGACTTCATTAGCGGACACGATAGTTAGTTCAATTATTCAAATCCATCGACGGTGAATGAACATTAGCGAACAATGTGTCTTAACAGTTATATAGCGAACAAAGGTCAGAAGTCAAACTGTACATTACCTTGCCATCTCTGACAGGCCCAACTTCCCATCTCCATTCAGATCAAACATCCTGAGCTACAAAATGGAAGCAGGACAGAGATAGAAAGGGACAGAGGAGAAAAACTGAAAGAACAGTTTTTTATAGGTATGTGCTGTCAAGATGAAGGCAAAAATGGTCCCATGAATTTCATTGACCGAGAAATTGAATGGACTGAATGCTTCGTACTTTTATTATAAATCCTTGATTTTTTTTTACAGAGGACCTGTAATGTTTTTTTTTTTTTATAAAGTTAAAAGTTGAAATGTGGACAATTT
This sequence comes from Cebidichthys violaceus, assembly GCF_023349555.1. NCBI lineage: Eukaryota > Metazoa > Chordata > Actinopteri > Perciformes > Stichaeidae > Cebidichthys > Cebidichthys violaceus. The sequence continues at coordinate 807,633 of NW_027176761.1, forward strand.
GTTAACACAGAATTACCATTTGTAATGTCTTGTGAAAAGTTTATATCAGCAGTTCTGTTGAGTGATGTGATATACTACTCACAATAGAATCTGTGGCAATAATAGAGGCAGAAAGAAGACAACAATGACCAAGTGTATCTAAGAGTGTGCTGTGGAAACCACTTCGGAAAATCAGGTCAGGTCAGCTCTGGGGCTTCCAGGAAGAAGCAGATGTTAGCACATCTGTGCTGTAAACCCACAACCTGCAGGACATGATGGGTCACGGCCGCTCAGCCGTACAGTGCCGCCGCCACCACCACGAGAGGCCTCTGAGGTCCTCCGGGCAGATGGACACTTGACATATACATTTCGTAAAGAATGCTTATGGCTCACAGTGTTTCTGTAGGATTTATTGCTGTTTCTGAGAAGTTTAGCCATTTTTAGTTATTTTTTACTGATGCAAAATCAGTACCTCACTTGTGGTTTTTGCCAGGCGCAAACCTCCGGTTCAGGAACGTGAAGCGATTGTAAAAGTGCCGTAAACATGCATTCTTTCTAATGGCCATCAGGGGTGACTTCCAAGAAGTCCAGTTTTATAGAACTCTTTGAGAAGATGACTCTACTTCTCACTAAATGTATTACCTCAGTACACATTGTAAACAAGAGTTCATGGTCTCAATCGCTAGTTTCACGGAGTAAATGATGGCCCCATTTAGAATAGAATAGACGATAAAGCAGGGGATGCTTTAGGGCGGAGCTACCTTGTGATTGAAAGGTCACTAACACGCTGTTCTCCGGTCTGGGAGTTGTCCGTGTTTTTGTCTTAGAACTTTAACCCTTTCACAGTGTGTTATCAGTTAATTAAATTAAACCTTTTTGGTCGCCTAAAAATGTCTTATTCAGCAGTTGTTGTACTTGGCTCCACCCTCTAGTGTCATTTCTGGTGGCAAAAAAGTCAAGATGGCGTAGCCCAAAAATTAAGATGGCAACGGACATAAATGCCGAACTCGAGGCTACAAAACGATCATAAACCAATAAGTGACGTCACGGTGACTACGTCCACCTCTTATATATGCAATATATGAACCACTATAGTGCAAACTGATACATACATGTAGGTGCAAGGGAACAAGACGTAACGTTAGTGAATAGGAGGGTAACAATGTAGGAACATCAAAGGAATGCATGCTACTGGTCACCTGTTTTGTTATTACATGGTACCGTATGACACACCTCATAACTGTAAAGTACAATTTTGCATCGACATGAAGACGAAAAAGTTGGACAGTCGACATCGTCTGTCTACTTAATCTCTCCTGCATTTTCACATTTGTTTTATTAGCATGAGTCAACAGCTCAGAACGACTGCAGCTACAGGCCTACTATAATTAAAGGAAAAAAATAAATAACAGATAAATAAAAAGTATAAACAAAAGCAAATATATATAACAAATATTTAAAAAAATAGAAAATCAGAGAAAATCTGCTTGACAACTTGTTGGAAAACAAATCTACTGCATAACTCGACTATTGTGGGAAACCGAGGAGCCTGAAAATGGCCCTCAGTTGTCCGCTGGTCTAGGAGGAGCAGCTATCGATGGGGGACCGATGTGAGCTGGACAATAACCCTGCTGGTAAGACAACTTTTAGATGTATTATTTATTCATTTATCCCATTAGAATCCTTTCAAAGCTTTCTCCGTAGAGAAATCAGTGCAACTTTTTGAGTTTAAAGTTGAACAGTTTACTGAGCATGAAGTTTAGTCCAACAGAATAGGGATAACTGGACAAATACACGTCTGCATCTGGGATTCCTCGTGTGTGTGTGTGTGTGTGTGTGTGTGTGTGTGTGTGTGTGTGTGTGTGTGTGAGTCTTACTATGGTCTGTGTGTACTCCTGGAGCTTCTTGTCATCGTAGTGTCTGTTAGCCTTCTCCAGCAGGTCTGACAGAAAGCCCTGAGGACAGAGACATGTAGATTAAAGAATAAAAAGTATGACATTACAGGGTCCCCATTGAAAAAGAAGCGCAGCAATGCAAGAGCTGCTTTTTGTCAACTCTCTTGCTTTTTTAAATGATGCACGGTTTAGTTTATTGAATTTTGGGGGTTTCCGTGGCTTTCAGATTAGTTGATGAAGGACGAAAAGGAACGAACGAAGAAGGAAAATACAACGACAGGTTAAAATAATGAAAGACAGCGTAGAGGAAAGATAAAAAAGTAACAAGGACAGGAGGAGAGTAGGAAAGAACATGAAAACGGAAAGAGGAAAAAAAGGATGGCAACAGAAAAAAAATATATAATTGTTATTTTATTACTAATCTACAAAGGAAACAGTAACTACAGCCTTTAGGTAGCTGCAGTAAATGTAGCAGCCACTATCTCACATCACTTGTTCAGTATTTGAGTCGGATATTTTCCTGGTCCGCTCACAGTCATGAGTTGAGACCAATGTCTCCTGCCTGCGATCTCATCTGCGCCATTTCCAAAGCTTTCAAAAGGCCACACCTGAGTAACTCATCTGCACCTGGCCAGCTGGAAGAAATGTGATCCCCTAACAACCCAAGCAGCCTAATCTGTACTTGACGCGTAATCACTGACCCCATTAACGCTCAACTCCCCCGTGCGGAGCGCTCTCCTTTATATAATTTGACACAACATTTCAGTAGAGGTGTTGAAGTGAATAACATGTTGGGGGTTTTTTGCGTCCTGAAAAGCTTTTTTTGAATGTGAATCCTCACCTGGAAAAAACACTCATGGTCATTGGGGGATTTCCTGTGGAGCAGCCACTTTACTCTCCTGGGCCAAATCTGCTGTCTGGCTGTACTGACCCGTGTGCTCATAGGATTTTTAAAAGAGAAATGTGACTCACACTGAAAATCAGCAACAAGTATTTTAAAATGTTGATTATCTGTGGACGTTTAGAAGAGAGCGGATAAGCATATTTCCTATTTTACGTAACTATTCCTTTCAGCAAGCAGATTCAGAATCATTTTTATAATATGCCATTTACTAATCATAACACAAAAAAATGCAGAGGATTATCTTTGTCTCTTTCTTTCCTTTCTTTTATTGGTGCACAACAATATAGCATCTAGGGATAAATAGAAAACATCGCATCTACACTTTTGCATGACTATTACAGTGGTGTTAATATATGTAGATATGTATTAAAATGTAAAAGAATACAGGAAAAGACAGGGAATATGCTTTACGTAGCTACAGTTTAGGTTGGGTGCTCTGCTAGTAAGCATTTCAATGTGTATTGGAATGTGTGTGGAGGGGGTGGGGGTGGAAAAAACAAACAATAAAATGAGAAATAAGTATGACAAAGTAAATAGATGAATAGATAACAGGTATTTGTTATAGTGGTTGGGATGCAGATGAAGATATATATAATCAGGTATGCAATATGTCACACTGAGTCATAACAAACCTTCAATTCATTCGCTTCAATGTAGCCGCTGCGATCTGTATCATATCGCCGCCATGCCTGCAAGAAATCACCAAAATAAAAGACAATTTTTCAGCGCTGATGTACAAAGCGCAAAGACATTTATATGCCCCCACACACACACACACACACACACACACACACATAAATCCTCCCCCTGGCCGAACCCCCGGCTTGCTCTTTAACTGCGCTAAGAGTTTGATTTCTCTCTGGTGCAGAGCAGAAATGATTCCATGGGGGACGACCGCAGAAGCCCGGGCCGTCACTGTAATCACACGGTCTTCAATACAATCCCAATTCGCCCGCATACAGAGCAGAGGGCGGCCAGAGACAGAGGGAGAAATGAGGGAGGGAGAGAAAGTCATTTTAATGAATGTTTTAATCTAGCAGCTGTCCCTGTCCAAAGAAGGGCTCCTTATCAAAGATGGATGGTCTCCCTCCCTTCTCCTTCTCCTCCTCCCGCCCCTCTGCTCCTCCTCTGGGCTTGGCAAAGAGGAGTTACAGTGGTGTTATCCATTATATATGACTCTGAAAATAGAAGGCTCTGCTTCCTCATTCTAACCCTTTAAAAACCTCTCTGCCCACTTCCTCCTCCCTGCACCCTTCAACAAAGACTGATTAATCCCCCTCTCTTGTTTTATGCTCTCAAACTCTGGCTCTCAACTTCCCAATCGACATTTCATTTACGTCCTCTCTGTTCCTGCGTTCTCTTGTTCGCCCTTTGTATCCTTCTCTCTCCACACCTTCCCCTTCATTCATCCTCCTTCTCTCCTTTCATTATTCCTTTTCAGTATGACACAGGAGACAGGGACAGCCTCTTCCCGACATGTAATTGGTTTCTAATTGGCTCCGTTCTTTCATTGCGGCATATCGTACATGAAATCTGCCATTTTCTTATCTTCTATAGGTATTTTTGTGGAATAAACGATTTCCTTATTTCAGTACATTTCAACACACGCTTTGCTCTGCTGAGGGCTTTTTGTTACTCCAACAATCATTCATTAGTCATAATTCAGCTGCACCAAACTTATTTGAACCGTACTTTGAACTCTTCATATATAAATCGTTTCTTAAACACACAACTTGGCTGTAATACACTAACAGCACTGAAAAGTCTTGTTTTCTGTGATGTTTTGCTGGTAACTAGTCACATACGATTAGCTTTGTGTGTAGCTAATGTCTGAATGCTCGCTAGCTAAATTGATTTTGGCGCTCTCAATGTTTTGTTGGTGACACATTTCATTTTGACGAAGACGTTATACGAATACTTGTTATGAACAAATGTTAAAACGTGTCTGTATAAACCACTTGAAAACTTTCTACTGGGCTAGTTTCCAGTGGTCTTCATTGTTTTCTTGTTATTAGGTATCTAGTGTGTTCTATGTTATTAAGTATCTAGTACCTAGTGTTTTATATGTTATTAAGTATCTAGTATCTAGTGTTTTCTATGTTACTAAGTATTTAGTATCTAGTGTTTTCTGTTATTAAGTATCTAGTGTTTTCTATGTTATTAAGTATCTAGTATTTTATATGTTATTAAGTATCTAGTACCTAGTGTTTTATATGTTATTGAGTATCTAGTACCTAGTGTTTTCTATGTTACTAAGTATCTAGAGTTTTCTTTGTTATTAAGTATCTAGTATCTAGTGTTTTCTATGTTACTAAGTATCTAGTGTTTTCTATGTTATTAAGTATCTAGTATCTACTGTTTTCTATGCTACTAAGTATCTAGTATCTACTGTTTTCTATGCTACTAAGTATCTAGTATCTAGTGTTTTCTATGTTATTAAGTATCTAGTGTTTTCTATGTTACTAAGTATCTAGTGTTTTCTATGTTATTAAGTATCTAGTGTTTTCTATGTTACTAAGTATCTAGTATCTAGTGTTTTCTATGTTACTAAGTATCTAGTACCTAGTGTTTTATATGTTATTAAGCATCTAGTATCTAGTGTTTTCTATGTTACTAAGTATCTAGTGTTTTCTTTGTTACTAAGTATCTAGTATCTAGTGTTTTCTATGTTACTAAGTATTTAGTATCTAGTGTTTTCTATGTTATTAAGTATCTAGTGTTTTCTATGTTATTAAGTATCTAGTGTTTTCTATGTTACTAAGTATCTAGTATCTAGTGTTTTCTATGTTACTAAGTATTTAGTATCTAGTATTTTATATGTTATTAAGTATCTAGTACCTAGTGTTTTATATGTTATTGAGTATCTAGTACCTAGTGTTTTCTATGTTACTAAGTATCTAGAGTTTTCTTTGTTATTAAGTATCTAGTATCTAGTGTTTTCTATGTTACTAAGTATCTAGTGTTTTCTATGTTATTAAGTATCTAGTATCTACTGTTTTCTATGCTACTAAGTATCTAGTATCTAGTGTTTTCTATGCTACTAAGTATCTAGTATCTAGTGTTTTCTATGTTATTAAGTATCTAGTATCTAGTGTTTTCTATGTTATTAAGTATCTAGTATCTAGTGTTTTCTATGTTGTTAAGTATCTAGTATCTAGTGTTTTCTATGTTATTAAGTATCTAGTATCTAGTGTTTTCTATGTTACTAAGTATCTAGTATCTAGTGTTTTCTATGTTACTAAGTATCTAGTATCTAGTGTTTTCTATGTTATTAAATATCTAGTATCTAGTGTTTTCTATGTTATTAAGTATCTAGTATCTAGTTTTTTCTATGTTGCTAAGTATCTAGTATCTAGTGTTTTATATGTTTGTAAGTATCTAGTATCTAGTGTTTTCTATGTTATTAAGTATCTAGTATCTAGTGTTTTATATGTTTTTAAGTATCTAGTATCTAGTGTTTTCTATGTTATTAAGTATCTAGTATCTAGTGTTTTCTATGTTATAAGTATCTAGTATCTAGTGTTTTATATGTTATTAAGTATCTAGTATCTAGTGTTATATATGTTTTTAAGTGTCTAGTATAGTGTTGTCTATGTTATTAAGTATCTAGTATCTAGTGTTTTATATTTTATTAAGTATCTAGTGTTTTATATGTTATTAAGTATCTAGTATCTAGTGTTATATATGTTTTTAAGTGTCTAGTATAGTGTTGTCTATGTTATTAAGTATCTAGTATCTAGTGTTTTTTATGTCGTTAAAGATCTAGTATCTAGTGTTTTATGTTATAAGTATCTAGTGTTTCCTATGTTACAAAGTATGTAGTATCACATCTCAACTATGAAAGCAAGGAATTTCTATCCATGTGTTTATGTGTGTATGTGTCCTTCGCCTATCTTAAGAACCGCTCATCTGATTTGCTGTACACATGGCCGGTGTATTGCTGGTGCCAAATTTGGTGCAATTTGGACACGGGAAACATTCAATATTAATTCATTTCGAATAAACAAATAAACAGTGCTCTTTGCAGCAGCAGGGGCGGGGCTTCAGGGCTCTGCGGACTGAGTCAAGCATGTTGTCCGCAACTCATTGACTACAGTTCACTTTTGCTACCGGATGCTGGATATACAAATGTTACAACAGAACTCTTCTTCAGTTCCCTGGAGTCAACGAGCAATGAGCGGTTCTTGAGAACGCGGAAAGCAGCCCTTCTGGGGGCCAAGCAATCTGAGCGTCCGTGCCCCGAATGGGCACCAAAAGCGATTGGTGATCACCAGTGTTGATTTTAGGCCTTGATCTCCAGGCAAATATGCCTCGCTGTCATTCAGAAACATTCCTGTAGCTGTTTATCTTCTACATTTACAGATTTAAGGCATGAAGTTGACATGTCGTTGGTTCCTTTCTGTTTCTCCTGACAGGAATTGAATCAATCATGATTGATGTTCACAGTGCGCGTTGAGATGTGGGAGTTGTGAACATCAGCTCCTCTGCAAAACCTCTACAGCTACCCATGACAACCCAAAGCTCCTCTGCATGCACCAGCAGAGACATTCCCATGAATCTTTGGAGAAACAAATACAGCCTAAGTAATTAAAACTGTTCAGTTGCTGTGCATAAAACACCAAAGCTAACGGCTCACATTAAATTAGCTCTTTCCTTTAAAGCCAATGTTCATGATGCTGGACCGTCAGGTGCGGTCGCTCGATCTGTGATTCAACTGCTAAATCTCAACAGCAGAAACGGGCAACCATGTGCAACGGCAGAAAGTCTGCGGTTTTCTTTCCCGACTACACCGGTTTATTTCACTAATTAGTACACCTTCAACCATACACGGGGAATTAATCCGTGAAATTAGCTGGTAGGCAGGAGTGAGAACGTGCAGGCTGTCTCCCCTCCGTGGCTGACTGACTCTGGTCTATAATGTATAGTTGGTTAAAGTAAGCGTGTCCTGACTAATGGCATTTCTAAGTGAACAAAAAGCCTTTGTACAAAAAGCATTGCAAAGAACTGTTCAAATGACAGAGTTCAGCGAGAGGGAACAGCCGCTTTGCATGAAAAAAATATATACCGGACCTTCCACACACACACACACACACACACACACACACACACACACACACTCAGAGACACTCTCTTACCGCCATAAACTCAGCACTGGAGCTGACAAACTCTCTGAAGCAGAGCAGGAAGTTCTCTTCTGTTGGGAGAATCTGGGCCAGCTAGAGAGAGAAATGACAGGAAAATGGGAGTGGTGAGAACACAAGATGGTGGGGTTGATGTGCTGGGAGAGAAGAGATGGAGACCAGGGAGCTTTTTGTCTGCAAAGCCCCAAATGGCCAACTCGGACATAAATAATAGAGAAGCCGGGCTGTGCCTAAGTAAGAATGTATTTAGGAATCAAGTTTTGGGTTCAGACAAAGCCTTTGCCCCTGGTTTTTACCCCAACAACTGAACTTAAACTCATTCTCAGATTTTCCATGCTGCCGGTGGATTATTGATATTGCAGAAGGGCTTCCTTCTTGCATCTCTTTCAAATCACGGTCTGAAAATGGTAAAATCGAAGAAAAGCAATATGCCAAACTGACGCTCTGTTGAGAGCATCATAAAGACTGTATTTATGCAATCGATCGGAGTATTGACCAAGCCTTGCACTGTATTGCTCCGGCTCTGTGAATTATCTGAGCTTTTTCTTTTTACAACTTTTCCTCTCCCTCCATAGAAAGCAGACAGAAAGCTGTTTTCCACTGTTTTCAGTCTCTATGCTAAGCTAAGATAGCTGCTGGCTACACAAATGAAAAGTGGCATCAATCTAATTCACATCAATAATAAGTACTTTCGTCTGTTCTAATAATGTACTATGACACAATGACTTCTTTGCATTTTGCATTTTTCCCAAAATGTCAACCTCCTAATAAAAACTACAGATTTCAAAGCACAAAACAAGAAGAGCCTCCCAGACCTTACCTCTGACATCTCAATTCGTCCATCTTTGTTCTTGTCGAACTTCTGCATGAACTCCTTCATCTTTTCTCTGAATGTGGGGTTTGAAGGGTCCTGGAAAACATTTGGACTCAGTACAAGTGAAACCTGAGTGGCCATATATGCGAGCGTGTGTTTAATCTCTAGTCCTTGAACTCACCACCCCTGCTCCTCTCCGGGCCATCTCCAACTCCCTGAAGAAGTTCTCCAGCTCCTTCCCCTCGATGTAGCCATTACCTGGGAGACACACAGAGCCATAAACCTATGTCATCGCAACATACCACAAAGGGGCGCATTTCAGTATCGCTGACATGCAAAAAAAACAAAAAAACATCTGCACAGATGTGGTCACAGTGTCAAACAGATCCCAGCATGGCTTGGTTTTGGCCCGGTATTGATCCAAACATGAGCCAGTGACTCTCTTCCTTCCCCCCTCTGGCTCAATAGATTAGACTATTGACTGACACCATGCAAACTGATCACTCCTCAAAGACTGTGTTTCGCGGGGTTGTACGCGAGAAGCGGCTATATATGGAAAGCTGCTTTTCTTGTTTTTTGAAGGTGATGATCCACGGGCAGCTTCTTTTATTCCACGGAGATCAATACCACTGTCAGCGGGGAGTTCGGCAAATGGGACGAATCAATATAGATAACAGTGTACTTTCTACCCGGTTATTTTTTCTTTTTTTCCATCTATGATATTTTGCCACAAGGAACTGAAGTTTTCAAATGTTTCAACCCTGTTTCACTGAATGCTGTCAATCAATTTGACACACAAAGTGTTACTTTTGTCGAATTGGGATTCATCCTACGAAGACGTCCGTCAGATTTTCTTGGATTTGGTCATGACAGATTTAGCTTGGGGACAACAAAGTTGATTGTCTTCTCATCTCATTTCATGCTCACTCCCGGTGCTCTGCTGCCCTGACAGAACCTATTCAGAGGACAAATGAGTGTGCCCGCTTCACCCAGGTAGTCTGTGAGGCCGTGCCAACATCCCATCAACAAGCACGCCGAATGGTTGGACAGATGGCTCCAAACGATGTGACTAGCTGCTTCAATAAAACCCTGGAAGGCAGAGCTGCCTCATTAAACGCTAACAAAGATTATTATGCCATCCACTTCCTCTCCTCTCCCTCTAACTCTCTGTCATCTTCTTTCAGGCTCCCTCTCCCCATCCAACCAGCATCTTAGCCTCTTTGTTCTATCCATGGAAATGTGTGTGTGTGTGTGTGTGTGTGTGTGTGTGTGTGTGTGTGTGTGTTTGTGTATTTGTGTGCGTGTCTGGGGAGGGGGGGGGGGGCGTTCCTCAGCGATGTTATCAAAACTCATGAATACAGGCTCTGCTGTTTCAATAAGTGGGACGGTAAAATGCCTCGCTGCTTTTGAGCCTCCCTCCTGTGGGTCTTATTGACATTTAGCGCTCTGGAGAGGAATGGCCTGCTTGATAATTAAACAGAGTAAGACGTAATTAACTACAAGGCAAACGGCATAAAATGACAATAAAAATAGATTTATGAACAGATTATGCCAGAGCGCTGTCACAGCTTCAACAAATGCAGCCACAGAGCCATACATCCCATTATTTTTGTGCGTAAAGGGAGCATCTGTTTGTACTGTGCTTTCTCATAGCAGTGGGATAAGTGCTTATACTTTCCCATTCAGCCTCTAAGACACAACAATGGGCTTGAGGTAACCTTTGGTTTTTTTCTGTGAAATGTTGCAGTAAACTGTCCCAAGCACACACAAAATACATCACTTCCAGCTGATGCATTTCATGGCTGACTTCAACACACTTCCCCATCACTCAACTTAAATGTTGAATAAGTTGTTTTATACGTCGTAATGAGGACGCTCCCACCGACTTGCTCTCATACACTTTGGTCCCTCTGCACAAGCCCTTAAAGCTCGCACCAACGAGCAAGATAAAAGGTTCACAAAACCACTTTTTGGCTCAAATACACACTCTTTTGGATGCTGCGTCACTACGGTCCCAGGAGACGGCGGTAAAGGCGCTTCAGTCCTCCGGTTCTGATTCTAAAATTCAACCCCAACACAGGGGAACTCTCAAAGTGGGCAGCTGTGCCAACTAAGTGCATATTTAAAGCCTATATAAAGTGCATTTGCCTTTCAAAGGAGAGTGCAGCCCCGTCTATTCAAATATTTTGTGTTGAGACCACGGCTGGGTCAATTCAGGAAGTGGATTTTGCTCGATGCTGCCAAATTTCCATATGCAGGTTAATAAAAAAAATCATTGACAGCAAATGCTCTATAATTAGCAAAAAGGAACTGCAGTTGTTTCCTCTTTCAGCTTTGAAGTGATTGAATTGAGGAGGCCTGACGGAGACAGCAGAGAGAGATGAGAGGGACGCACAGCGGAGGAGCTGCGAGAGACGCGATCCAGATGAGACTTGATCCTGAGCCAACAGGGGAATATGTGGTTTCATCATCTCTGGGTGCATCGCCTCCTGTGTATTTTTATCTGCAACTCAGGAGATGTTTACTCAATCTGAGCAAGCAAATTAGCTCTCCTCTCTTTCTGCCGAGCCAGAAGACACTCCCAATAATGAGAGCAGGAATCAAACGCTGTAGCCAAATCTGTTGATGCTCACTGGTTGTATTTGATTTGCAAAGTGGCTTGTTGCAAAGCACAATATGTAAAGCACCTCGAGACTGACGCACCCGGGTGGTAGGACTGACATCCCGGGGCTCGAAGCAGGACAAAAGAGCAAAAACAACAACGCTTATGTCAACTTTGTCTGCCCATTGGCTCATGTGGAGGAGCCCAGCTGCTGAGCCCCGGACCGACTCCTCATTCCGCCCTGATTTCCCCGCGGAGTGCATCTCAGCATGTGTGCAGGCGTCAAAACAGGCCGCATTAACAATGAAGTCCCGGGAGCGTGTGTGTAACACAAATAGGTGCGACACACTCGCTTTGACGACTCGATCAACGTTCTTGAGATGTTCCAAGTGAGGGCTTTCGGTTTAATAATGACCGGTTGCAGCCGGGGTTCAGAGCGGTCCCTTATGTGAATGTCCCAGTCACCAAAAGAAAGGGTTTCTGACTTATGAGGCTTTCATGACAGCAAAGGCATGTTTGATGAATTTGTTTAGGAAAAAAACCAAAAGTCATACTGTCACTCTGCAACACAGACACATGCACACAGAGATATCTGCAGAGCCAGAAAGAAAGACTGAACTGTCAAATCTGTACGGCAGCAAACACAGGATTGAAGAAAAGATCATGACTGAGACCGAGGGAAGAGACTGTGTGTATGTGTGTGTGTGTGTGTGTGTGTGTGTGTGTGTGTGTGTGGTGGAGAAGGAGACGCTGAATAAATTAGTAGGCCTATACATGGGACAATTTCACGTTGACAGGTATCGCATCTGCATCACATAAATCCATATTCATAATGGGCTACTTCCACTGCATAAAGAGCATCACCAACTGACAGACTGACCTTATTTATGAAACAACAATGAAATAAGCCAGTTTTTGATTGTAAACGCATACCAACAGGAGGAGCATCAGACAGAGCCAATTACTTACATGTAAAAGTAACATTCCAAACTGTCAGTGAGAATAGGTTAACCTTCAAAGAGACTCTAATTAAATGACGAAATGATCGCAAAATAAAGCTTAATCAACAGAAAAGAATTATACTCGCCTTGTAAGGCTCATTGAATAATTGAAACATAGTCTTTAAATAACTCAATTAAATATTTTATTTGAAGGCTTGTCATGAGAAATCATGCGTCCGCATGTGCAGTTAAATACAAAAGATAATGTAATAAAATGAACTCATACCACGTGGTGTCGGGAGTGGTCGCATTGGAGATTAATTTGGAAGACGTCGAACTTTTTTGAGGGCTGCAGTGCTTCGATATATCCAGAATATCAGGTCTGATATCAGCTCATAAACAGAACTGTTAAACATGAAAATGCCGCCTTTGGCTACTTTATTCTACCACACAGGGAGCTTAAGACGACAAAGAATATTATCACTAATTAAAGACAAAATAGACGCTATAACATTCAGAATGCTATATTACATTAGAGATGTTTTTTCTTCTCTTCATAAATAGTCGCTTTGATACGCCAAAACGACAAACTTTTGCTGTTTTATTATAGTCTGTTTATTCTAGGCTTTATAACGGTTTTGCTACAGGAGGAAGCGTTTCAATCCTTTTCCATGCATCTCCCAGTATGATTATTAATAATCTACCTTCAATATGCTGCATTTGACAGCAGTGATACGGTCTGTATTCCGGCATTCTCTCGTGAGTTTGCAGTTTGGAATAACTTTTAGGAAAGGAGGAGGAAGAAGAAGAAGAAAAAAAAGTGTCCTACCGTCAGCGTCGAAATGTTTCCAAATGTCGAGGAACTGGGACGCGGTGACCTCGGCCAGGTGTAGGTGAGGAGGCTGCTGTACTTTGTTGGCCATGATGCTTCTCGATCGGATGCTGCTTGCGGGTCAGAAGCCAGAAAAAAATCCTCCGCTAACTTTTCTGTCTCTCTTGTTCAAACGCACCCCCACACTGTGGCCCCTGCGCGCCGCCCGCCGCTTTTTAACCCCGGCGAAGGAGCGGCAGCGGCGCTGCACTGCCGCTGGGGGCACACTTCCACCGACAGGACATCCATCTGAGTCAGCTTCCCCATCCTCTCTCTCTCTCTCTCTCTCTCTCTCTCTCTCTCTCTCTCTCTCTCTCTCTCTGTCCTCTCTCTCTCTCTCTCTCTCTCTCTCTCTCTCTCCTCTCTCTCTCTCTCTCTCTCTCTCTCTCTCTCTCTCTCTCCTCTCTCTCTCTTTATCTATCTCTCTCTCTCCTCTCTCTCTCTCTCTATCTCTCTCTCTGTTCTCTCTCTCTCTCTATCTATCTCTCTCTCTGTCTCTCTCTCTCTCTCTCTCTCTCTCTCTCTCTCTCGCTCTCTCTCTCTCTCTCTCTCTCTCTCTCTCTCTCTCTCTGTGCGTTCAAGCTTGATGTGGCTGTGTGTGATAGGACGTCTTGGGCACTGCAGTGGACAGACTGATGTGTGTGTGTGTGTGTGTGTGTGTGTGTGTGTGTGTGTGTGTGTGTGTGTGTGTGTGTGAGCGAGAGAGACAAAGATGAGAAAGATGCAGATAGTGAGCAGAGTGTTTGGTTGTGTTGCATCATCATGCTTTACAGTAAATCCAGTGTGTGTCTGTGTGTGTGTGTGTGTGTGTGTGTGTGTGTGTGTGTGTGTGATTCAGTGCACATGCATGCATGTGAATTTCCACATGCACGTGAAATGGATGTGTGTGTGTGTTTCTGTGTGTGTGTGTGTGTGTGTGTGTGTGAGAGAGAGTGAGAGAGCTGACTGAGTGTGTTCCTCCCTTACATCTGTGTGTGTATCTAAGCGTGCAGCTCCCCGAGCCGGGCTGCAGTGTGTGAGGCTTCACAGACTTAATTAGAACTCACACACTAATCACATTTCCCACACTGCCTCCAGCCAGCAGTGATTAGCCCACATAATAAATGTAAATTCTAGAAGAAAAAAAAAAAAGGGAAAAAAAGGAAAAATAACTTTTTCATTAATGGCCAGGCTGATGTGCAGAGGGTCAGTCAAAGCCACGGGATGCTATTAGGAGAATGAGGATTAAAAAAAAAGTACTCATATATATTTCTTCAACTCATTTACTCAGAGAGGTGATAATATTCAGGATGAAGTAATACGACTGTAATGAGCAGGAGGGCAAGTATCCCTAGAAGCATATTCCTGCTGTTGGATGGAATCTGCAAAATGACATCTTGTTAAACAGAGAAGAAAAAGAGAATCAATACTATCTTTCAACTGACTCACAAGTCTTAAAAGAACTGGGTGTTTTTTTTATTAGTAGTAGTTAATTTTTGTACCTACTCCTGTGTTTTTTCTACTCGATGTCGAAATGTCTATTGTGAAAAGGCAACATTCTACACAATCAACCGTGTCATTAAAATTGTCTCTCACAAACAAAAATCAAACGAGTACCAGAACTTTACTTTCAATTCAATTCAACAAAGTTCACTTTACCCTTGCATTACTTGTTTGGCCACTAGGGGCAACCTGCTGTAAAACACAACAGTGACATATCACCTTATAAAGTTCTCATGTTGAGCGTGTTAGCAAACAGTTGCCTATCTACACATCCAGTAGGCACAGACCAACATTAGCGCTCATTCAAAGTTGTGTTTCTGGCCACCATTTAACAACTCCAGGGGGAAATATCTGTCTCGTCAGCAGTTTAATGCTCACTAGCTGGTGACAATTAGCAGAATACCCTTCTATGCTTTTTTTTCCAAGAGTTGGATGAGAAGATTGATGCCACTCCTCTGTGTGTCAAGTATGGAGCTAGCGCCAATTAGCTTAGCATAAAGACTGTAAGCAGGGGGGGGGGACAGCTATAGCTCTCTCCAAAATATACCTATCAACGCCTCCAAAGCACACTGATTAATATGATGTCTTACTTCCTTAATCCAAACTTAAGCAGATGTGTATATTTTATCATTCGTCTAGTAAATCTAGCAAACTAAATGCTGATGGAGCAAGTAGCAAGAAATAATTAAACTTTGTATTTTTTCTGAGATGTGATCAAGATTTGTCAGGTTCAAAGCATCGATGAAATTTTCTAAAATGTATTTTAAAGATGTTTTTGAATAAAATGAGTTATACAAATAGCACATTTATTTTAGGAATAACTTGCACGAGGGTGCTACAGTGTTTGTGCTGTTGATTTGCTGTTAAATAAATAACTGCAGCTCCTCAACACCCCAGGCCAAGTCATTGTGTCTTAGCTATAAAGGCACCTGCTGGTTACATTTTGCTCCAGGCTCCAGGCTCCAGGCTTCACGTGAGGTGGTCTGACCACAATTAAGATGATTCAGACAAACCAAGCCGGCACCGTCATGCATAAAGATGCGTTGTCGAACTCGACCTCGGAACGTCTCCTCCCGAGAGCGAGGAGCAGTCATTTTCCCCGCTCTGCATGCCGGTACAGTATGCAGTGCTGACACACACGCTGGCAACCGGCTCCTCTTGCAGGCAGCGCGCGCGTGAAAGTCACCGGAGACGCCCCCCCCCCCCCCCCCCCCCCCCTTTTACTGACGCTGGTTTCTTACGCTTGTCAGAAGTCATATCCACTAACAGGAGCGGTGCTGTACTCATAGCGCGAGCTCAGGTCCATGACAGTGCACGAGAGCAGCGCGCGCGTGTGTGTGTGACACAAGTGTTTAAGAGCGTGAACTCAGCAGAGCTGTCCCGCTGCATTTCCTCAGCTGCTCTTTTCGCCCTGTAATAATCAATAGCTGGCTCTGGGCTCGCTTGGCACGGCGACAATAGATGGATCAACATTACATTACAGACGGGGCCTGTCGCCAGCCTGCGGGGACTGCCGAGTCAAACCCACTTCATTCCCCTCTCGTATTCTCTTTAGTCGCTCTTATCGTCTCGTCTTTATCAGTGTGTCTGGTCTGCCGCATGCCTCCATCGGTAGCAGGGGGAGCCCGCTATTTTTTTGCATCCTACACACGCACGTATTTCGTAGTGCGTCTCACTTTTGTCGCCGCGAAGCCGAGTCGCGTGAACGTGCGCACGGTGCAATTTCAGCCCAGTTGGAGGTGTTGTGTTTGCGCCTCCCTCGTTCATTGTATGAATATTTCAGCTCCACAGTGGGCTGCACTTCTGCGCGCCGTTATGTGGATGAATTATGGAAAGGAAAGGAGCGCGGGCGCGGAACAGCCGTTTCCACTTCATCTCAATCTCACGGCGTCGTCGTCTGTTTGAGGTGTGTTTAAAGTGAAGGATTGAGAGAGGGAAGCTGAGGACGTTGGTGTGTGTGTGTGTGTGTGTGTGTGTGTGTGTGTGTGTGTGTGTGTATGTGCGCTTCTCCTTTATCTCCCTGCTCTTCGCGGATATCGGCTGGTTCACTGATCATCATTATCGTTGGAAGAAACTCGGATTCTCCTTGAAAGTAGCCATGTTGATTAATTCAGGTGACATAACCCTTCAGTACACACTCAGTCACTCGCGCGCGCGCACACACACACACACACACACACACACACACGCATACACAAATAAACGCGTGCTCTCACCCATGACAGAAAATACCAGCATCCATATGTCATCTGCAAGTTTTTATTTGACAGCAAGCAACATTTGGTATTAAAATAAAGTATTTATACGCCAATAGAGACATGGGGGGGGGGGGGGGTTATTGTTTGTTAGTGAATTAGATTCTAACCTGGACAAAGTAAATACGATGAACACATAACATCCTTCAGTTATTCAGTCTAGTAAATGCAATCGTGTGGAAGACTTCACAAACCAACAAGGAAATAAAATACTTGTGCCCATACAGGAAAATACTGAACATGGAAAGTGCATCTTCAAATGAATAAGTTGCATGTAAAGAACAAGATTCCTGTTTATTATGGAGCATTTGAAATTCAGATTTTACATTTCGATGATGACAGGCTTCACTCTGAGTGGAATTCCTCTTTAAGACTCCCATTAGCATCCTGAGGTTGAGCCTGATACAAATGGTCCAAGATGTTGGACTGCTGATTTAGGATTTCTCTGGCCTTTGCAGCTCTAATGAATGAGACGGTCGAGGGGACCTGGCAGGAGGTTCCAGATCGTCCTGGAGAAGATTGAACACTGCAGACCCAGGTATTACAGCCCTCCCTGATATTACAGTGCTGTGGTCTCTTGGTGTACAAATAAAAGGGATCCAAATGCAATCCAGCCCAGAAAAACCTTCATACATCACTGCTGCTTGACCAGATTAGCCTCTGACTTTAGGCATTTCTTTCAGATCAGATTTGATTGTGGACAGGCTTTTTCAGCTAAAACTCCATTGCCTTTTTTAAATGGAGATCCTTCCAGGATTGGCATTGACAATGCCTTTTCAACACTTCATTATCAAATACATTAAATATTTAAAATAACTAATTTGTCTACTTAAAAAATAAGCAACTCTGATTTGATCTGCAAAATATGATTTATAGCTAAAAATAAGTATTTATTATACATTATTAATAACAAGCAATCACCCAATGAAGGAAAGCAGGGGCCAGTTGGTCCCAACAATCCTGTTTGATTCCAATCATTTTTTTCTCTATAATTAGCAACTGTTATTATATGGATTCACGTCTAATATCCTGCTGGAGAAGTAACAGGCTGTTTTTTCTCTATCCAAGCACCAACATGTCAAGGCCAACGCAGAAGTGCACAGTGAATACAACTTAAGATATACGAACGATGCTTTCAGGTGGTAGTTGCATACTTTGCTAAAGGCAAATAAGACATACAGCATGTACCCATATAACAAATGTAATTTTAAATAACGGAGGGTATCACTCTACGAGCCTTAATTATAGACAATCATCTGTTTCATAAAACAAAAAAAACATGTTGCTGAGTCTCCATCTACAAGAACATGATGCTAGCCAGTGATCATAACTACTAACCATGGCACAACCATCCCAGTAGGTTAAAAGTACAAGTTTTGTCTGTCTATTATTAGTGAGCAGCATAAACTGATCACAATAATTGTCTCACATTCATTAAATAGTTTAGACGCAATCAAAGATACAAGAGCTCCCAGTCTTTTTAACACGTAGTAGTGTAGAGAGGAAACCCAATGGACCCGGCTGTACAAACGCTGGATAGAAATACACACCGGTGGGGATTGTACAACAGCCACCGCTGTATTCCTATCACATTCACTGATACATGATCTGGGGTATATGAGAACATGATCTAGGGAATGGCGTACTATAATCACAAGTAGCCACCACAGTACTCTGGATTTGGACTCAAACGCAAAAACAAAAGTCAATATTTCACCTACTGATTTAGGAAACACTCGTCAGTGTGTAATTTTAAAATCGAATTCTGCTTTCTCAACATTTGCCCAGTCTGGTTTCCAGATCTCATGATACATGCGCATCCCTTTTTGTGAGAGAGCAACTTGCTGCGATGATGCAAAGTGTACTCCGGGGTGTGTCGGTACGCGGTGACATCACTGCGGGGTGTGGTTACAGGTGTATGCTTCTGACCACAATAAAATATACTTTAATCTTCCAACCAGCAAGGGAGGTGAAACACTGCTTTTTTACAAGTCACTCATGTGTTTGGAGGGTTCTGGTAATCCCCTACTTCTTTTAATGATTTGCCCCAAAAAGGATTGGACAGTGCTAAACCAAAAACAGTCAAAAATCAAGTCAATCCTTGCCTTCTATTAAAACTTTCAGATTAATAGCCAACTTGCTAATTATTTCTCTTACATTGTATAGATATTCCACCTCTGAAGAAGAAACTGAGCTAGCTGTCAGTAATATATGCTATGGTGTCTCCATGAAATTGATTCATGGGGACTGGATCCGGGGTTGTGAAAGTCCTGCTGTGATAGCACTGAATCGCAAACTAGACACATATTGCCAACATCCATCAAATGGCGTGGACATTTCTAGCTATTGACATTCTCAACATGTTTAGCATTACTCTGCTCCCTCCCTCAAAAACCTCTCACTTACTCCCCCAGTTAACCATCTGCACCTCATTTTCACCCTTTGTTCAAAGTTAGTCAACAACAACTTTGTTCTGAGGCTAGAAATGTATTTTGTCTGCAGATTTCAGATGAAGGTACTAGATCTTGGGGATGAGGTGGCTGACAAGCCTCTGGAGGTCCTGGGTTCTGCGCTGGGTGGTCCTCAGCACCTCCTTGTGGTTGGCCTTCTCAACGCTGTCGTAATCCGTCACGACCTTGTTGGTGACGAGGGACAGACCCAAGACACGCAGGCCACAGTGACGAGCCACCACCACCTCTGGCACTGTGCTCATACCTAGACAGAGGGGAGAAGTCCGTCTCAGGCACACTGACTTAATCATGAGCATAATAATAATAATATAACAATCAATTATGTGACGAAATGTAAGAGTGTTATACTTCATTTAAAGAATTTATATATATACAGTGTCCTGTTTGGTTTTACTTCCTGTTTTTGTGCCTTGATTACTTGTACCCATAGTTTCACCTGTCCCTCATTAGGCCTGCGCACCTCCTGCTCACCTGCTCCCCCTTCCCTTGAGAGTCAACCTCAGTTCCTCTCTCCTTCGTCTATTGTTGCTGGAAGGACTTTTCGTCCCGCCCACTATAATCAGTAAGCTTTTTGTGTTCTTAAATTAGCAGCACTGAATCTGCCAGTCTCTGCATTCTGCATTCTTCCTGTCTGTCCTGCTCCTTGCACCGTGAACTTCAAACTTGTACCTAAATTGGTCAAATAATAAAACATGATTTATGTTTGAACCCCACCTTCAAAAAAAGAGAAACGTAATGGAAATAGAACAGTAGAAAAACACAAGTCAGACTTGCATTGGGCCATACTGTATGATTCTTCTATTAAATGAGAGGTACAAATATCCGCCATTATAGCTATAGGGTCATATTGCAAAATAATAAAATTTAATGAAATGGGAGGTCTAGATGGAACTGAAGTTGTTCTGGATTGTCTATAAAACGAAAATGAGAAAGCTATTGACACATTTCAGATAGCTTTTTTTGTGCAAGGCGCCAGGGTACTGCTCTACTAGTCTCATGTCAATGTGTCCTTGAGCAAGACACTTAACCCCCAAACTGCTCCCGTAGCTGCGTAGATAGATAGATATTGAATTGTAAGTCTCTTTGGATAAATGTGTCTGCTAAATGACCGTAATGTAATGATGTAAAAATAACATCTGTGCAACATCAGTCAAGCTCTGTGCTGCGCTGCCCAACAAATCCGCTGAGAACCGCTAACGTTATTCACGACGAATCTCGCTATCTGAATACTGAAGCTAGTACTATCTAGACCTGAGCCTATTTATTTACATTTTGTTTCCCATTCCAGAAGGAGCTACCGCTGCAAAATTCAAAAGCTGTTTGTATTTGTTCAGAGCGTTATATCTCTCCTTATCCAAACTATGAATTCATATTCGTTTAAATGCACGTTCGAGACACATCAGTATCCCTTTAAGTGAGCGCGAGCGAGCCGTACTAACCCACAGAATCAGCTCCCAGCTTCTGCAGGAGTCTGCACTCTGCAATGGTCTCATATGTCGGTCCAGCCAGCATGCAGTAAACCCCTTCCTGCAGGAAGCTGCCGCAGCCCTGCTCCTCTGCTGTTTGCTTGACCAGAGCCCTCAGCTCACGGTCGTACGCGTCCGACATGCAAGGGAAACGCTCTCCAAACCTGGAGACATGTCAAATAAACGAAATGGGACATGGCAATAAGACACAGATGTGGCCGATGCGCAAAGTTTTTAACTTTCATAGTCCTGCATTGGCGTTTTTGTGCTGTACCTGACGTCGTTGGGCCCACAGAGCGGGTTCTGTCCCGCGAAGCCCGGCATGTTGATGTGATCCTTGATGAGCATGATGTCTCCCACTTTGTAGCTGCCGTTGAGTCCCCCCGCTGCGTTTGTCACGATCACAGTTTCCACGCCCAGGAGGAAGAAGACTCGCACCGGGTACGTCACCTGGAGTGACAAACACGCTGTGCTTCAGAGACAGATACTGTTGTTCTTCTATTGCTTTGACGTCGGTCCGATTCTTTTCTTTTTACAAATGGGAGATACAAGATAGGGGGTCGTCCGGGAACAACAGTGGAGAAAATGCATCACATGAGAAAGACAATATTTTAAAAAGGACACCTTCTGCATACACTGATGTCAGTAGACAGATCATTATTATTATTGTAGGTCCTTGTTGAACTGTGCATGACTGAAACAATCGTGCTTCTGGCCCGGTAATGACTACTAATGCTACTTCTCACTGCACTCCCATTTTGAAATTGCTGTTTCTATTTCACATTTGTCTGTCGCTTGAATTGCCTCCGAAAGTGATTTGCTAGTTAATGCAGAAATGTTTCCAAGTACCCCGGTTTCTCGATAAGGTCAGCGCTGTCATTTTGGATTATTGGCCTGTTTGGATATGCCTTTTTGCATATTGTAGCAGTGGACTGTGCCGTCAGTGTACTTTCGCCCTTGTCAGGGATGAAATGCATGCACAGTAAGCCGCATATGTAATGGCAGGACTGTCGGTAGTTACACTGTAGCAGGGAGCCGTTAATAAAAGAGTTGACTTGATTCAATTATTTGCCAAAAGGCTCCTGAGTGGTAATACACATTTACCCATGTAAGCTTGTTTTCAGTCAATGATTTCTAATGTCACCTGACTAGGAGGAAGACAAAAAAGAGCAACACAGAAACAAAAAGGACTTGAAAGAGATTAAGAGGGTACAGTCATGGTAGCCATCGATTGAGGTCCTCCCTGTGTGTCGTCGTCGTATGTGATGGATAAGGGCTATCTTCGTAGTTCAAATTGCAAATAACCGAAGGGAGATGTAGTTTGAGTAGAAAACAATCCACTCAGACACTGTGGATCTATCAATCAAGAAAATATGAGGGCGTACTTTTCTTGGAGTACAGTTAAACATCAGTAGGATATTAGCTTGTAGGTGGGCGATTAACGACATAACTGACCCAGGGAAAGATCCATGGAACATTGTGGCTATAGGGAAAAACATTGCTGACAACATAAAACCCTTTGAAAGGTCTCCTGAAAGAGTAACATTAAGAGGAGATTGAACCGGGGACCCTGGGAAATTAGATACGCTCCTGTGGTTTGATGCTTTGAGCTTAATGCTAACACCAGCATGCCGACATCCCTACAATGACAATGCTATTTTCATGTTTAGCATTTGATTGCTCATTTGTAGCATTGATATTTGGGTGTAATGATTACCATATTAAACATGTTTCTTTAGTGCTAATTAGCACTAACCACAAAGTGGAGCTGAGGCTGATGGGTTTGTCATTATTTTTGCAGGGTATTTGACCGTAAAGCATTCATTTAAAACTAGATTATCATCATCATTGGAGGTAAATAATGTGTTGTCGTTTTTTAAACTTAAAAAAAGCTCAATAAGCTGCTGTCTTGAATGCTTTTATTGTTATTTGGTATCTTTTTAGTTATAGGATTTGATTTTGCTTCATGTTGTATTTGTTTTCAGTCCAGTCGACTGACATTTGCGAGCAGTTTGTTTTTGGAGTTTAACCGAAACCAATCAGTAACTGTTCATGAATTATTTATGGCCTAGAAGAGTCAATAGCATTCCCATTCAGTGTTGTTTTTCCCATCCATCCAGAGGTGCACTTTATGGTTTCCTCTATAGATCAGCATTGACTTAATATCTTGTAAACAAGCTTGGTCATGGTGTTTGATTGCAATTCAAAGGGTATGATTTAAATTTTGTTTTATATTTATTATCATTAGCCAAGATCTTCCTCATTGTCAGTATTTGAGTTCACTTTGTAAAAATAAAAAATAAAATAAGTTTGATGAAATATTACGTCGACTGATTCTCGCTTGATCTTCTGTTCAGTTTAGGATTTTGTTCAGTTAGCCGAGAAAGTATATCGGTATTATTGTCTTGTGAAGATTTGCCGTAGTTGGCTTGAACAGAAACAAATCTTTTAAAGTTCAACTCATGTGGTGATTGAACTGGAGGAATTTCATCCATTAAATCTCTGTCTAAAGTCCCAACTGGATACAGGAGGGGTCATAATGCATCTGGCTTTCTATTACTGTATGTATGAAATTGGATTTTATGATTCAGTGGGGTTATATGGATCATTTTATATGATGGCACATCACAGCTGGTAATAAGAAATAAAACCAGGCTACAGTGTCTCCAGAGGCCAAAGGCCAGTCCCGTATCCACACTATGACACACTGGGTGGCTTTCTTACTGTCATCATGATTCTGCAGCTGATCATTCAACACACATAGTACATTGTTAGCCAGTTGTGAGCTATAATATGGTCATATATCAAGTTTACACAACTTTATATAATACAATTACAAAATCATGATTGAGGATGAGATAAAAGCTTAAGTGTCTCTGAGAGTCGTTTTCTTTGAAAGGGTGTGTAAAGAAGGTTTGAGCTGTTGAATTTAAATTGTAACATTTTTTTCAAAACCAAAATAATAAGTTTAACAGGCATAGTACTAGTTACAAATACTGTATCTACAACTATCACTAGGTCAATGTTCTAATTGGATCTTAAAATAAAGAGATCATGTGGCGCAAAATGAATGGTGTGTCTTGTAAAGAGCCTCCCTCTGTAACACAAATAACAAAGTTAGTGTTTGCCCATGGCCGTGGTTTAAAGATTAGGCCGACACCTAACAAAAGCTGTGAATGTTTTTCTCAAAATGATTGACAAAGTCAGAGTTGAAACTGACAGCTCTGGCTCAGTTATCCTGTATAGTATATCATTGGCATCAGCAAGTTTCCAAAATGGCTTGTGACAGAAATTGACACAGAAAGTTGCTCATAAGGCAACTTAGAGTAGTAACAAATGGATATATCTGCTTTACTACAAAAAACGGTGTCCATTCAAATTTCATTTGAAGTCTACAATCAATTAATAAACATTTTCCAGCATAAAGTAGCAACATTACAATCAAAATGTACATCTATCAACGCATCTATTACATGTGTTGCCTTGAAATTTGATGCACACATTCACCTCCTTCACCCTCAGGATTGAACTGTAGTAATATTAATAATAATAATTGCTGACCTCTTTTTTTCCCCTCTGGCATCATCATCGGGTCATAATTTCAATGTTTTACAATACGTTGGACTAAATGCATGCAGAACTAATGACATTCCCATCAGCCTCGGCTGTAGTAGGGCTGATTAGCAAATGTTAGCATGCTAACATGCTATACACCTCGGCATGTTAGTATTTGTACTGTGAGCATGCTTACCTTAGCATCTAACTGTCAATTACAGCATCACACAGCCATTAGTATGGCTGTGGACTTTTCATCAATTTTGATAAAACCAGTCCATTCTGGTTGTTTACAGCTCATCTTAGCAATAGCGCTGTGCTGGTCTTACTAATAAAAGCAGTATGTACTGTAGCGTACCGTGTGTATGTTGTAACCCTCGTAGAAGTGGAATCTCCCCTGCATGCAGACACAGTCACGGCCCTGCAGCTTCCCGAACACCAGCTGCCCGGCATGGCCCGGCACTGCACGGCACACATTCAGTATGAGCGGCTGCTAGCATGCTTATGTACAGTTTCCAAAACACGTGCGTTTAAGATAATATGCAATTTGTCAGAGACAACTTACCAGTGCTGGTGGGAAAACGTGGGATATCCTTATACGGAAACACGGTCTTGTTATCTAGCAGGTCAGCCAGTCCGCCCAGGCCCGAACCACAGATGATGGCTACTTTAGGACGCTGCTCTGTGTGGGCCAGCAGCCAGTCTGCCGTCTCCTTGTACTCTTCATAACTGTATCTGGAGACAATGGGAAGAATATTGATTCATGGTAAATATTACCAAACCATAAATCATAGAAACACTATTTGACGTGATTGCTTTTTTTCTAACTTCCAGGCAAACACTGCTGACAAGAGAAGTCAGTTTAATTCAGCATACTGTCGATGTCTGTTATGATAATAGGAGGGGAAGACACTTGGAGATGCAGGAGTGAAAGTGCATGGAAAGGAACATTGTGGAAAAAATAAGATCAACATTGGGCAACGCACTTCTGGGTTTTTACTTTGCCATGTACCAGTCAAATTATTTATCAGGGATGCTGATTACATTGGAAAAGCCTCGAGGTATATCATTATACAACGTCTGAAACAGTCTATAATTCTGGTTATAAATCTGGTTGTTAAGCTATAACGTTGTCAATGATCCCTCTGTGCCTCAAGCTTTGTTATTAAAACACAATGACACTTTAGGCTTCAGCCTTCACCGAACCAATCTGCAGAAGAGAGACGGATGGTCAATCTTCCCACATTTTCCCCTTGTTGCCCTTTTTCTTTTTTTTTCTTTTTTATTCAGCTCCAATAGGAGCTGGGAAATCGTTTACATCGGTAGGTATGTTGGCACCAGAGACAGGGTGAAGTCAAAGTGATGAATGTGAATAACGCTCCAACTAAATATCTGAGTTGTGACTGGCATTAAAACCTTGTCAAGACAAAAATAAAGCGGATTTCTGTATTCAAATCTGTGGAAGAATGATCATAACACATGATCGATTTATTCTACTGTGACACAATTGTTGCAGGGCTGCCATTACCGGCGTGTCAGTTCCAGGTCGCCCTTCACATAATTCTTCAGATGGTAATGGCAGGTTTACACACAAACACATAACCGCACTCACAACCAGGCATACTTCCAGCTGCTGTAACTTCTGCCGTTCTGTTGTGTGATTCATAAACAGAATCACTGTGGGTGCCAACATAAGGCGGGGAAGGGATGAGAGCAATTCATGTTTGTGCAACGCGACAAACTGAATGTAATCTTACCTCATCATGAACCCGAGAAACTGAAACATGGAGATGTCAGCAGGGCTGACCAGCCATAAAAATCTCTTATCCAACAAAAACGTGATGACATGTCATGTGTCTGTTATTCTGCGGTGATGTTTTATATGAGCGTCACTGAAATGTTCCTATAAACAAGGAGGTTGAAGAAGAGGAAAACCAAATTATGTTCTAAATGTGTCCAGCTGCTGAATTTACTTATAGCAAACTAAACTGACAAAACTAACAGCTAACGACTAAGAAAGATGTTTCACTCAACGGACATTCTGACAATGGCTGAACCTCCAACATAATCTTAAACCCCTTTCATTAAAGAACAAACACATAACCTCTCACATCTTCAAAGATTCAGTCTGCAGCAGCCATCTTGTTATTTGCGGCCTAATGACAGTTGGTGGCAGAAATCTCCTGCTGTTTGAAACAGTTTACACAAAACTGATGCTAACTTTTTAGCTAGCTTCTATTATCTCCACAACTGTGTTTTAGCTTTCTAGAAGCTAAATACATTTCACTACACCTATGGATCAAAGCAGCGCTGTGTGAATTGCCCTAACTTTACCCTAAAAATAAAGAAATGATCACTTAAATGACAAATTTCACCAAAATAGTCAATAAATTCCAATAAATAGGTATCAGGATAATTTTACAATAACTTTAAGAATATGGAAAGAGTAACAGGCTAGTTTTACCCTATTTAATTAATTAAGACTTGTGCAGTATATATATATATATATATTATTATTTGCCAAAAGCTATTTTAATGCTTGTTGTTCTTGTATATCTGTGTAGTCATCACATTTAATGATCAGCCAGTTCACACAGGCTTTTGAAAACGCAGTAGCCTTTGCATTATGTAACAGCAGAGTAAGAGATTTAACTAGGAGCAGGAAGTGAGCTCGTGGGCTCTCCGTTCTCTGGCTCTCGCGGACCGGCCGGTTGCGCGCGGAGCTGTCCAAGGTGCTGCCGGGAATTCAGGCACCAGAGCAGAGAGCGGAGTGGGACGGCCACCAGGCTTTTTGCCAAACATTTTTTGGCAGAGACAACAAAACAATGTCCTCCCAGTTTAACCAGTCTGAGATGTTGCTAAGCTCTGGTGTTGTCAGTGAACTGGAAATACAAGACTGGCCTGTTAAGTGAGCAGCAAAGATATGCATTAACGGAATGAATTCGACTTGAAGAACACACGGCAGATCCTCCACCTGTAACACACGGTTACGTCAGAGTGAGAGGCGTCATCTTGGGAGGGAAGCCCTTATAGAGGCTACTAATCCTCGGAATAAAGCGTGTATGTTGCTTTAGCTTTGGCTACAGGAACATGAACAGAGCACAGTCCACACCAAGATGCGTTTGCGTGGACTGTGGCCTTGACAACTATGAAGCTCATTCCACTCCGGTCCACCAACATCAACATCCAGCCTTATCTGTCTTACCTGCACTGACTGGTGGAGGAGGATTCCGCTTCCATATCTGACGCCGAGCGAGACCAATCTACTGATAAGACGCTTGTTTGTGTCTTGTTTGACAGACGCTGCCCGTGCTGAGTTCAGGGTGGTGGAGCTGGAGCGGCTGATGGAGACTCTGCTGCTGCTGCGGACGGACGGACGGACGGTGTGGCGGAGAGCGTGCTGCGCGCCGACGTCACGGCTTACAGGGCGAAGGGGCGGGGCTAAAGCAGACTGCCGGTCCCTTTGAAAAAGACTAAATCCAATTTTCTAGCAGGCTGGGCAGCTCACTGATCCGTTCACTGACAGAGGCAGGGCTGGGAACAGAGGGAGAAACAATGAGGGGGCAAGAGAGGGAAAGACAAACAGCAAGATGAGGGGAATTATGTAAGATCAGCAACCACTGATTAACAACCTAACGCTTTGAGTCGCTGAGTTTGTTGGTTAAACACTTGCAACCTATGCATGATATGTGCCTGGACTGAACCATATTGTAGGCTATAATAACTTCTCCTCCCTCTCTCACGCATACAAACGCACACACCGGCTGCACAACAATTGAAAGTGCTGACTCACGGGTTAGAAGGAAAGAATGAAAGTGATAGCAGAGAAAGCACAAAAGCTGAGAACCAACAGCTGTTATACGACTGTGAGCCTTTAAGTCAAGAGCACCATAAACAAATATGGTATAATGACACATCATATTAAATATTTCAATATTTAGGCTACTATAAAGTAGCTGTACTAACAGCTGTAGTGAATATTGTTGTAATTTTGCAAAATAAAAAATGAAAATAAAAACATTTATAAATTCCTTTCCCACATTGGGGCCTGTGGGAAAGGTATTTTATAAGTGGTGAACAGAGTCAAAGATTAGTAACCTCTGTAAGATATCAGTCCAAATATATGTCATGAACACAGTCGGTCAGGCGGGATTAATACGTGGATTTGTAAAGTTGTAGATTCAATTAGAAATCCCTGCGGTGTCAACATGCTCACTGGGCTTTCAAATCCCTTTTGCACACTTGTCCTTAAAATGACCCTCGCGCATGTGTGTGTGTGTGTGTGTGTGTGTGTGTGTGTGTGTGTGTGTGTGTGTGTGTGTGTGTGTGTGCGTGTGTGTGTGTAAGAGAGAGTCAGAGTTGGACAAGTTCATTTGATGAATATAATATCCTGTTTGTCACTTCTATTGGATATCGAGACATTATTTCCCCAACTGTGTCCATGGATTATCCAGGGATGTTAGATTAGCGGAAAGTGTGTTATTAACCTCATTTTCTGTAAATATTTTTTTTAAAGTCTGCAAAGAACATTTCACCTTCTCGGGCCAAAAAAAGCTGCAATAACTTGAATCAAGGTGAAATTCCATGTCTGAAACAAGCTGCATTTGGTTTAAATTAAACTTCTAAAAATAAAAAAGGTTAAATCACACACATAAAGTGAGTATATTTAAATAAACCTCAGCAATTGTACATTAGTTGAGTATTTCCATGTGATGTTACTTCCTACAGTTTAGAGTTTAGTTTAGGGAGTATTGTGCTTTTTACTTGGTTACATCTATTTGTAATCTTTAACTCTCTGATTAAGATTTTACATACGAAATATGATCTTCATAAAAAATATGATGCACTGTTAAAGATAAACAACAACAGTGGGCTGTATTAATGAACCGTGTAACCTTGTAATATAAGTAGTTAAAATGAGCTCAGCCTTAACTTGTAATTGAGCATTTTTACATTATCGTAATCCTAAAATACGATGCCAAATGTAGGATATCATCATTTTTATTTCATATTGAGTGTGTGTGTGTTTTCTCAGAAAAGGGTATTACGTTCGTTCTTTAGCTTTTCTTCTTTTTAATAACACTCGTTTTGCCTGATATCAGACATCGACTCATCACTTTTTGCCAACCAATCTCTAAAGACGAACGAACCAGAATCTAACGTCATTTTAAGTCGACAGGTGAGTCGACAGGTGAGTTGCCGGTGTTTTAAGAGTGGGGCATAAGAGAAAAACACAGAACCAGTCGACTCTAACTCGGTGGAGTGGACAGATGCAAAGGTCTGGACCGAAGCAACCTGGTTGTATGATGCTTCATTATGAGAGACAGCTTCAGCACAACATATTTGCACACGGGAGTAGTTTGCCTTCCGGGCTTTCTGCCAGAAAAGGTTTATTTTAACCCTAAAATAGGATATTTTCCTAACCCAAGTATGTTTGTTAAACCATAGGAGTTCCAATAGGACTTCTACCAGAAATCCCGAAGGTAAACTGCCAGCTGCGCACCATGTTTGCAGCGAGTTTAGTCGCAGCCAATCAGGAAGCGGTTTACTGGGAGGTCGCTGAGTGTGTTACCAAGGGCAACAAGCCACACAAGAGTTGTGAACCGATTTCTATTCACCTGATGGGTAGTAACCTAACGTTAGTGGGAGGTTAGTACTTATTTTATTTCATTACTTTTAGCTGACCCTGACGTTATATGACGGGAGAGACGTATTTAGCAAGGTAGGAAACAGTTAAATAAAACGTCGTTAGGAAATTAAACGGCCATTGGAGACGTTGACAACGCCATGTATTGCCTTACTTAAGCAACTAATTTTACACGTTTTTTGTACCTGTCATGCCAAATACTGTAAGTAACTTTTGTTTTAAATTTCAACAGATACTTCGGCCAACTAAAGTCACATTTTGCGTGAAGTAATTTCCCGCTGAAGCAGCGAGGTTTTAAGGACTCTACGTTAAACTAAAGAGAATTTAACGTTAAACTTGTCTCGATACTGTTAGCCTGTACCGTTAGCAACGTTAGCATCACACCAGGGTAAATCATTGTCTATGATAATTGCGCATTTAGTATGCAGTGGGCACTTAATTAGCTCAATCTAGTACTTAATGACACATCTCCTCTCCTCTCTCGTCTCCTCTCTTCCATGTCCTATTCTCTTTTTTTGCAGGTGACTGTGCTCAAAACACATAAAACATGACAGCCATTTCGTTTCCCTCAAGAACAAATGGGGTGAAGAGCAAAGTGTCTCTCAAGCCAAAGAGGGTGAGCATATCGTCATGTCTGCTCGTAACTTCACACAGAATAAGAAGTACCCAGCTAACATTAGTCAGACTTTGAAACTGGGGTTTTCTCATGAATTAACAGGGGCCCAATTTCTCATGACCCACATTTTGGTCCCATTCTTTTAAAAAAGCTGCTTCAAATGACAGATTGGCCTAATACTTACCTTGGCTTCTTATAGGGAACAAAAAATCAATATCCGACTGCAGAGTTTTGTTGCAATGACCTCAGCTCAGCGATTTTGGGCCTCCGCTCTCCTTGGCTGCCTGTGTTTGTAATAGGTGACAAGTGGAGGAAGTACTTTTACTTTACTTGCAGTTGATTTTATTGATTTGAAGTTTGGTGATAGCTCATTTTTAATCATCTAACAAAGCTTTCTTTGCTCATTGTCTGTGTGAAAAAAAAAAAAAAAATGCAAACACTGATAAGTTATTGAATAATAGCATGAATTAATATCTTAAATATTTCCGGTAGTAGTCCTCTTTATTTCTCTGTGTCTATTGCTGAGCATAACAAACAGTTATGTTAGTAATAAACAATATAACTATGATAATACGTATCATTTTCCAAAAGAGAAGTGCAACCATTACATCCCTCAGCGTAGTGTTCTGTCGGCTATTACGCCTGCATTTCTCCATGTGAACACAAAACGATTACATTTTCGGAGAAATCATAAAGTAATTTCACAACTTATCATTTTAAAGAATAGTGTTTACTCGAGCAACTTTGTTGTCTCTGAATAATAGAGTGTGTTATGAATACATATCTAACTGGCAGCTATTGAATAATCCATATACAATAACCCCCTCTGCTACATTATTCATGTAGACTTTGAGCTCACGTCCTTCTGACCCAACCTTGAAATAGGCTAAGTGCAGTAAGATGTTTCTCTGCTTCTGCTGCAATGATTAAGAGGTGCCAGAGTGTGGAGAGGATATTAACTACAGGCTTCATACGCGCATATATGTGTCATAGCTGACAGCGTCAAGGTGACAGTCTGCAGCTCTCGTGCTCATTATCTTTTCCTTTCTTTTTTTTTCCATTTTCTCTATCAGTAGTAACAGTCTTGTTTGATGTGGTGCCATACACTGCTGAATTAAGAGACAGGAAACAGGCCGTCAGTGCCGTTAACATAATGCTCTGTGTGTTTGCAGGTGACTCCATCTGCTTACACCCAGGAGATGTTGCAGTCTACAGAGGAGCGCCTGGCTAACACCGACAGCATGCTCCAGCCTCGCATCCTGGAACTGCTTGACATGAGCAGCACTACGCATCACAAAGTAAATGATACACCCCCCCCCCCCAGCTGAATGACTTACTATGCTTTCACTATATAATGAACCTTGAACAGCGGTTTGGATTGATAATTGACTTACTTAAAGCAAACCAATACCGAACAGCGCTTTATATAGACCTCCTGACCAGAGAAACTTTCTTGAAACTCTTGAATAAACTCCTCTAAATAAAGGGATCAAACCAGTTTTTCTGTTGAATGCAACGGAACAAAGATACAGGAGAAGTGCTACTCATCTTGGATTTGAACTGGAACTGTGTATGACAGGTGAATCTATGTCCTTTTCTGTTGTTGGGAAGGTCCACTTAAAGACAAAGTATCTGGCAAGAAGACCTAAGTGCGTTGATAAGGAAACCATGAGGACACCAGCTATATCATTAGTTCAATACACGTAATGCATAACGAGGTACAGTGTGTCGAGTCCGGACTTTCTCCAAAAGAGAGAGTCCCCTCTGGCTCGAGGTCCGTCAACAAAATAGTCGAATAGATGGTTCAAATTTGTAATCAAAAGTTATTTATTTGATCAAAAGCAAAAACAGTTTAACAAACTTAATCACACTATGAAGCACATCAAAATATATCTCATGAGATAGAGGTCTATCAGACTGGTGTTCCCCAGGTAGCTGTCCAATGGTCAACCACAGAACTCCCGTTTTGCGGAAAAGCCTCCGGCTTTGTACTGCCTTAAAGTCCACCATCTTTCCATACTGTATGTCAGCAACACCTTTCGTTCAGGAATTGGCTGTGACTTCGATCTGCTCCTTCTCCAACTGCCGGATTCCTGTCGGCATCTCCGTTTTGCAGCTGCATCCTTATCTCAAGAACGGAGCCGCCATTCTCGTAAACCGCATCCTAGCTAACATCCAGTTCAATTAATTTGTTACTTTTAGGTACAGCTAAAAGAACAAAAGGCTCACAACAAACTAGTGAGGATCGTCCTTAATCTCAATCCAAGAATGCATATTAGCCCCAAACTATTTTAAAGAGTTGAATCGGCTCCCTGTTGAAGATAGAATTTAACAGATGAAATTTAACATGGTTTTACAAGGTAATTATTATTTTACTGGATATTTTCAGAATGCTCAGAACTCTCATAATCTGAAAACGAGGGCTAGTGTAGCAAACCTGAAACAACTCCAACTCAAACAATAAAGGAAATGAAATATGCCCGTTTTTTAGAACAGCTGAGTAAATTATTATAGCCTAACAGTCTGGCTTTTTTAAAAACATTTTTTACAAATGTGTAATGTTGATATTTTTAGTGTAGAAATAGGATGATAGTAGCATCTACATGACATTCCCTTCTCCTGCCTGCCTCCTAGCCTGACTACAAAACTGCAATAGAACTATTTCATGTGACTTTACTGTAATATCCTGCTGTATTTTAGTACTGTATGCACATTTGTGTACCGTATTATTTAATTTATCAAATCAAATCCACAAGAATAAGAACATTTTGATGAGAGAGCAACCAGAAACAATGGTGTCAGACGGTCCAGTGACAGTGAAAGGTTACAGTAAGCTCCGGTTAGGATGAGGGATCCGGTTAAACCTGTCATTGTGTTGTTTGAACTTGAATCACACATTAGAGACGAGTCCAACACTGTGACGGTGACAACAGCCTGCGGCAAAACATAAACGCTGGACAGGAGACAACAAGCCTCAGCTGCTGGCTTTTATCTTTATGAGAATGGAACCTTGGGGAGTCCACTAAGGCAGACTGAAATAAATTCATGGAAACCTACACTTGACAGCCTGTCTCCTCACTACAAAGACTTCCAGACTAGGATGTATAATAAGGTATCAAAAAAACCCCGGCTTGTATAAAATGTTCCTGTGTTATTGTCCTTACAGTATACTCTACTGTTGAAGCATTTGTATTGTACACATACACGTTAGCACCAGTTACTATAGGTAGTTTAATATTTGATCAAGTCATATATATATATTCGTATGGGCTGAACTAATATGTAAATGAATAGATATATTTACAGTAAATATTGGAATAAATATGGGCGACTTATTTGAAGGGTAGATGAGACCAGCAGCATTCAAACTTCTCATTATATCATCATGAATCCTCGGCATAAAGATCATGTGCTATCCACTGAGGTCATCGACGTTGTACCAAAGCTGCTTCCCCTTAGTCAGCAGACACTAATTGATGGGCAAAGGGCAACCAATGTGACTGAACGCTCCGTACTTTTAGAGTCCGGATTTAACGGGAGGGCTCGGAGCAAATTGCCATCAAAAGTTTGTGAAATGTCTATTAAATTACTAAATGCCCCGTCATCATAATTAGGAGGAGCCATTTTTGCATCGAACCCTGGTCACGTTTTCTTTTTTTGTTGACTTGTCCAATATGCAAATGGGATTCTGAATAACCCCCACTGTGGGCCACTGCAGGTGACGAGCGGGAGCAATGGCCAGCGGGATCTTTTTCAGGTCATCCTGAATGCCACAAAAATTGCACACTTTAATATACAGTACAGTATTATATTTTTTTTTTATCTGTGACCGGCAGTGACGCAGGAGGAATGACAACGACGCAAGTTTAAGTTTAAGAGGGCATATTTTCCCATACGTGTTATAAAATATTTGTTAAAGGGTCAACCTTTTATTCTCTCTCATCCATACGATTCTCATGTCTGTCTGTTCAATATGAAGCTGGGGTCAGGAGCCGGTTAGCTTAACGTTACGTAATGACTGGAAATGGGGAAACCGCAAGCCTGGCTCTGCCTGAAAGATATTAAAAACCCACCTGCCAGCACCTCTAAAGCTCACCACTTAACACATTATATCTTTAAAAATGGCAGTTTGCCATTTTACAGGATTTACCTGTCTTCCAGTCTTCACACTCAGCACGTCAAGCTGCTGGTTGTAGCTTCATATTAAACGCACAGATAAGTGAGTGGTATCAATCATCTCGTCTAATCTTGACCTGAGAACTAATGAGCTTTATTTCCCTAAATGTCAAACCTTCTTTTAAGAAATAATTTGTGAGAAACAAATTAAATGAATCAATACTGTACATGTTATCAATATCTTAAAATAACCTGAATGTAATGCTTGTTATTACAACAGAAAGTACATGGCAATATCATATGCTTCAGTGTAATAAATGCATATTATATATATCCAGTTTTAGGAGGTATACCATCTATATTAAGGAATGATTACATGCTTTGGAAATTGATAAAACCCAGGACTACCCATACCCCTGAATCATTGAGTGTGTGTAAAAGTGTGTGTGTGTGTCTTCAACCACAATAAGATAAACAGTCATCTGTACATAATGACAGGGGTGGTAATGAGTACTGTTTATGTTGTGTTTTCTTTTGTGTTTTAGTTCTCCTTGGTGGATATGGATCAGCCGCTCTTCCAGCCCCACCCATCTGAGCTGGTCTTCCAGAACTTCACTCCTGCACAGACCTACATGTTACCTCTGCTTCTCCGCAACATTGACAAGGTGTGTGTGAGTGTTGAATACGTAAAAAGTTACCACGACACGGCTGCTGACCTGATGATTCGCTGAAGATTAGCTGGGAATTGGAACAACAGAGCTGTGGCCGTAGAAGAAGAAAAAGATTTACTGTGTGTGTGTGTGTGTGTGTGTGTGTGTGTGTGTGTGTGTGTGTGTGTGTGTATCATGGAGTGTGGGTTGTGTGTATGGGGTGCAGAATGATTGGAAAAGGTCATGGGGGATTGGAGGAGATTTATCACTGCAATTTGTACAAGACACCATCTAGTAATAATGAATAAATCATCACTTGTGTGTGTTCCTGGTTCTGTGTTTGTTGCTGTGGGGGGGTTGTAAAGTTTGTGTGATCTTTTTATTTATTTATTTTTGGTCAAGGTTTCACGACACGTGAAGCTGGAGCTGCCGGAGTCTGAGTATTTCCGTGTGGTCGGACCAGAGGATGCAGGTAGCAGGGTCGCACCGGGACTGTCTGCTACCTTCACTGTCTACTTCACCCCGCAGGAAAACAAGGTACTGGAGACAAAGGAGAGTTGGACTGCTCCGTAGAATAATCACGCACAGAAGGCTGGATTCACAGAGCACAATGAAGTATGGCGTGAATCTGCATTTAAGAGGCTGGTGTGATTTAGATTATGTGATTAGATGAAGTTGTAATTAGACCTGTAGGGGAGCAGAGAATGGGATGTGGGAAGGAAATCAGAGAGAAAATATTCGAAATAAGCACTCCTAATACGGCAAACATTAAAATGGTTGCACTTACTTTGTATTCATAGTCTGTGCACGAATCTCTGGCAACGGCTAAATCAGAGTCAGAAGGTTAAGGGTCAAGGGTTAAGGGTCAGGCATTAGGTTACACCAGCAGTTTGTCGACTATTTTGCCGATACTGTGGGAGGAAGTGGAAACCCAGAAGCAAAGATCAACATCAAATGTTGCAACGTTATCCCTCCTGTGCGTCCTGACTGTTAAACTGATTTTAGCATTGCTAGCGGCGTGACACCAGGGATGGCAAAGACTGTCTGCCACTATTTGGATTGCCATGAAATTTGGTCATTCGTGGTCCCCAAAGATGAACCCCAATGCCTTTGGCGATCCCTTGATGTCATCACCCCCAGAGGATGAACTGTGGGGTGATTTGAAAATACTAAAGACGATGGTTTAGTCGCTAATTGTGTGTTTGTGCTTGTTGCGTGTGTCTCCATCCAGGTATTAACTTTCTCAGCATCACCTTTCATTTTTGTCCATCTAGGACTACCCCCACAGGCTGGTTTGTGTGACCGAGAGGGAGCGCTTCGTGGTCCCAATCCGTGCCATTGGGCCACGAGCCATTCTTGACTTTCGCGACGAGCTCCATTTACCCGTCTGTCCCGTGAAAGCCTCCACAGAGAGGACTCAGCTAGTCCGCAACATAGGAAACGGCAAGGCCAAGTTCAAGCTCGACACACAGAGGTGAGAGTCAATACAGGGTGGGCTTGTGTGTGAGTGATTCCACCCATTCTATTTGATATACAGCATACATACACATTTAATGTATGCACTAACCAAGAATCACAACTTGAAATTCAAACATTTTGCTCAGCAACCTTTTTCAAGAAACGTATTACTGTAAACACATTTAATTAACAGTTACGGTAATTACTATTGATTACCATTCAAAGTTTTATTGAACATTTCGGATTCTTCTGCCAGTTTCTAAAACGACATTGAACTTTGGCTGGAATAAAGACGCCAAGCCTTAACTTAACTGTTTTTTTTATTTCCACTTCTATCTTATTCCAGTCCTTTCTCAGTGACGCCCTCCTGTGGGACTCTTGATGTGGGCGAGAGCATGCAGGTGACTGTGGATTTCAGCCCCATGACAGTCGGAGTCCACAGCCAAGTGCTGCTTCTGCACTACCACACGGGTGAGAAAGAATCTGAAAACATACCCAGCAAACCGGTGACACAAATATCCAAAGGAGGCTATGACCACAGCATCTGATAAAGCCAGTGTCAATTGTACAGTAGCATCATATCCTGATTCTCCGGAGCTGTAGAGAAATATTCAGAACTGTCCTGATTAGCATAAGCTGATTTCTTTTTTTAATAAGAATGACCTTGTGTGTGTGTTTCTCATCAGCTGTGTTATTTTCCCACGGAGATGTAATTCTAGCACACTCTCAATGCCTCCATAGAACAGTGGAGGTGGATCTCTTGCCTGTCGGAATGTGTCTGTCACTCCACTTGTAAACACCCCGTCACACAACTAGATCTAATTTGACTTCATCAAAATCTGACAATTGTATTAATATAACACGCAGATATGCGCACACGCACAACACGAACCCATACTGTGAAACCTTTCACTATATAAGAAGCGTCGCCTCAACAAAAGTACGCCGTCTCATTATATCTGTTACAGCGTGGCTCACACACACACACACACACACACACACACACACACGGATGGATGGAAGCAGATATATTCTACGGAAAAAAATGTTGCATAATCAGCAGTGTCAAATGAAATGGAACTAAAAGGATGAATGTGTTTACTATAATCACTGAGGTAAACACCATAATGAGATTCTCCTTCTGCAGCAACGGTGACCCTGAAGCAGAACGGGACTGCTAAACAGGACGCACCATCGGCACACACACACACACACACACACACAAAACAGTGGTTACTGTAGTTCCCTTAGTGTAGCTCAGGCTTTGATGATAACGTCTGGCAGACAGGCGTTCACTTTAGTCGTAGGAGAAGACACTTTGTTTCACTCTGTACTTTCAATATTACTGCATGTGTGTGTTTTATTGCGTCTTTGTCACATATGCAGCCTTTATCAGTGTTTACCATCAGCGCCACGGACCTATCTGTAGCGGCCCAGCGCAAATAGATTTCCCCGAGCTGGTCCAATTAACTGCACACCGTCTCCTTTCTAATTGTCTCCTTTTTTGCTGCTTGATTTAAACCCGAACACGGTGTGTGTGCGACTGTGTTTGCTCGTATGGTTAAGGCTGCTTTTTGATTCAGAAGGATCCTTTAACCTTGGGTGTGGCTGATAAGTAGATAGATAGATAGCTAGTGTTGGTATGTGTGTGTGTGTGTGTGTGTGTGTGTGTGTGTGTGTGTGTGTGTGTGTGTGTGTGTGTGTGTTTGTGTCTGCTTGAGGCCGTGAAGTCAAAGGTGACATGAGTAATGGTGATGAGAGGAGAATTTAGAGCAACCTTAGGGAGTTGGGCTGTGATCGCGGTGAGGATGACTGTGGTGTATTGTGTTTACTGCTCAGTGCAGCTTTCCTTGAGGGCCTGTTATTTCTCTCCTCCTCTCCTCTCCTCTCCTCTCCTCTCCTCTCAGATTACGTCTTAATGGGCTTAGCATACACCAACCCGCCACTATACTGTATCTCTGTCTCTGCTTTATCTCCGCATAGTGCAGCGTTGGATTTGAAAATCGGGCAGACTGGCTCCACCTTCTGCAAATGACTGCTCCAAGCTCGATTATTATTTGCATTCTAAACAAAAACAGGTGACTGGCACTAGCTGATACACCAGTGGGACTATAGTGACAGTTCAGGTATCTCTAATCATAAAGATGTTGTAGTAAATGTCGCCATTCCATGGATGTAAATCACACAAAAAAATGTAAAGGAATAACTTGACCAAACTGCTTTTTGCTTATTAGATTAAGTTTGTTCTGCTGTAGGGACTCGCCTCAGCTCAGTGCAGTAAACTAATGAATCATTCATCCTCCGTTCTTTTTTTATTTGTATTATTCATCAAGTATTTTATCCAATGTGGCATCGTGGCCTGATAAAAATACACTATGCCTCCCAACTATGTGTTTTTGTGATAAATCTGCTCATTTGTAATAATCTTGTTAACAGTGTGGTTTTCGGTGATTCCTGATACGTGTACTTGTACCGTAGTTTGACACTCAGCGGTCACGCGTTATTTTTGGGTAGCCTCGGTTGCCTGCACAATTAGCCAGACTCCTTGACATCAAAGGCAAAACAGACGAAGCTTTTGACTTTTCCTGTTCGCACACAAGGGGATCAATTAGAGGTGAAGGGAGAAAGTTGCTGAAAAACATCAGTGCATTGCAAAAGATGATTTAACTGGGGCTTAGTCTGTTAGAAAATGTATTGTTTCTTTCTTTACTCAAGCTCACCGATTCGAAGGAAACATTTTTAATCACTCTGCAATTATTTAATGTTAAAAAAAAAATGAAGGTTTCAATGCAAAACCTCTGCTTAGTGTAACTCGGCAAACTCGACCCACTTTTACAGCGTAGTCTGTTATGATGGGAGCAATTAGGCAAACATGACAGGCTAGGTTGATTAGCAGGAGAGGGGGGGGGATGCTTCAATCAGAACCAAATCAGCTTTACTCCTGACCCGAGCCGGCCACATCAAAGTCTCCTCCAAAGCTAATTTCAGCTGCACGGCTCCCCAAAAGTCATCTAGGTAGAGTAATCCCATGGTGCTAAACAAATACAGTAGAACAGCTGTGCTTGCGTTCACCCCTTGTTAGCTATGCATCACCTGGGTGGATATTCCACGCTGCACTACACCCATTTGTACTGTGAAGCCCTGTGTGTATATGAGTGTGTATGTGTGTGTGTGTGTGTGTGTGTGTGTGTGTGTGTGTGTGTGTGTGTGTGTGTGTGTGAGGTAAAATTGAGTAGCATGCTGACACGACAATCATTCTGTTATCAGTAGTAGTCCTGAAACTCTACCACGGCAAAGTCACCTTGTGGAAGAAACAACTGCCTGTTTATGATTGGGTAGCGGTGGATAAGAGCTGAACTGTTCTCACTGTAGATTTGTATTCACCCATTTTGAGTTTATCACTCCATTATTGGGATGCTATTCCCCAGAGCAGAGAGACCTGATCGATATTTAGCTATTTATTGCAGTTTAATGATGATTGTTTTCAGTAAAAAACATCAGGATCGATACAAAAATGTATCTGTGTGTGTCTTTTTTGTGTGTGTGTGTGTGTGTGTGTGTGTGTGTGTGTGTGTGTGTACTGTAAAAGTATTCATTATTTTGTTTCTACCTGTATACCTTTTTAAGGAGCTGAGGTGCTGACTGGCTATGTAAACAGGCAGGTCTGCTTGAAGGAACTGCAACTAACGACTAACGGGGCTCGGCAGCATTAAGCTTTTATAATAGGAGGGCCAGCCCGGGTCCAGAACACCACTTAACAGCCCGTCAAGAGACTATCATTTTTAATTTAGCACCTTTCCCTGTCTCCCTCACGCTCATGTATGTTTCAGGTCAGCATGCTGCTAACGGCTTCACTCTGCTGAGGGGCCCGTTGGAGACTTCAATCACGTATGTGTGTGTGTGTGTGTGTGTGTGTGTGTGTGTGTGTGTGTGTGTGTGCGCTGTAGTGTGTCACGTGTCAATTTGCACGTGCACCACAGTGCTTAACGCGGGTACACACTGCGTCTTTATTTCCCGTTTGTCGGTTGAGAGCAAGTGCCGGCTTTGAAAAGTAATAGCTTGCTCAGCTCACTTGTTTTCCACCATGGTGTGTTAGACAATCCTTGTTCCGTCTTAAATGTGAGCAGAGGGTCTGTGCTGCTCCAGTAACCTCCTCCCTCCCTCCCTCCATCACACACACACACACACACACACGCACACACACCCCTCTCTCCTCTGTCACTGTCGCTGATTTAAATGAAAAGACGGACAGCTCTTAGGGAGCGCTGAGGCATCTGCTTTGACAGGGCTCTAGCACCGAGGGGACTTCAGCCTTTTAGAAAAGCGGCACGCTCACACACACACACACACACAACAAGCAGCTGCACACAAACACACACAACGCTCAAAAGAACAAGCATGTGCGTCCGCACGCGTACTGCAGAGCTGCCGTTTGTGCAGTAATCAAAGGTAGCTGAGGGGGGTTGAGAAGTTCCCTCACTGTGGAGATAGAGAAATTATGGGGGGAGAAAGCGAGCGGGGGGGGTGGACAGCGATGATGAAAGCTTAGCAATAAGCTGCAGCTCTCCCTGCCTGTCAACTGCTGTCATAGCATCCGGATGCTGGGAGATAATTGCTTTTTCTCTCTCTGTATACTCCAATTCCTCTTTCTCTCTCCCTCATTTCCTTCCTATCACTCATCCGCCGTCCTCTGTGTTGTCTTTCCTCTTTTGTCCTCCATCCGATGATATCTCGTCTTTCTCGCAGAGTGAAAGCAAAGACCTGTGGAACTGTGCCAGGCTTTTTTATTTTGTTTTTGTATTCCCCCCCCCCTTCTGCCTCTAGGTACTGTACATGATGGAAATCTCAGTGATAATTGGATCGTTGGAAGCCCTGCTTCAATTTGAATATGTGTTTTTACTGGAGGGCACGGATGGTCATTGCTACCAGTCTACATTCTTCACAGTCTGTTTTTTTTTTCCCTCAACCAGGACCGGGGTCAATTTGTTGTTGATGCATCTGAAAGCTAAATAAGTCACACTGGGAGAGTTTTACTTCCACTGAGGCTTTCATGTTACTCATAAATGAGGTATCTCAGCTCCCAATTAGTAATCACGTCTCTGCTCGCTCGCGTTCAAGCCCAGGCAGAGATGGATTAAAAGCTCTCTCGATGCAGTCTGCATTGAGCAGCACTAGAAACCTAATGGGATCTCGTGAAAAATCCAACACATTTGTTTTTGTTTTTTGTATTTTGGAAAAGATAGATCTCCCAGAAAGAGCCAGTGCTTTGATTGATTCCTCATTGAGTCTTACGTCTCTTGGTCTTTGTTCGATGGTGTGTAGGTTCTAATGAAGTGGAGTGTCTTCATTGAATTGCTTGTCTGCTGTTGTTGTCCAGGTTTTAGTGAGTAACAGAAGATCCTTGATCTGTCTGACTGAGAGAAAATCATGTATTTGTTGTTGGATATGTGGAGCACAAACTTGGACTGTGTAACGTTTTCGCCCTTATTAACAGGCTGTTAGCGTGACACAAACAAGAGCAAGAGACACCCGGAACGGTCGGATTCCTCTTGCTGTTTCTGTCGTCATCCTCGCCGCGTCGAAGTAAGATGCAAGTGTCATTCGTTGTCACTCTGGGAACGAATCAGTGAGGAGGGAAATCTTGTGCTCGCTGAGTGTGTGTATGTGTGTGTGTGTGTGTGTGTGTGTGTGTGTGTGTGTGTGTGTGTGTGTGTGTGTGTGAGAGTAGTGTGACACAAATCCAACTGCATTCAAACAGACGCAGGATCCCGCCAGCATCACCACCTGCAAATGTAGACATGTCGATGATGCAAAGGCACAGGCAAAGAAAGTACTCGCTTCAGGCAGGCAATACGTGTTACTGTTTATTCTCATTTTTGTAAGTCACCTTTTTTAATTTTTTTCAGGCAATCTCATTAGGGACCGAGCTGGCTGGCATGAGGGTTTAATTTACCCAAAACATGAAGCAAACAATATAACAAAATAAAAGAAGTTCGGAGACCATAAAAGGGGTCCGAACTAAACTCAGGCCATAACATAAACTGATTAAAACTGAACGGACTAAACAGAACTTAACTATGACGAAACAAATGATCCCAGAGGAGAACGAATGGCCGATCAGATCAGAACTGCAGCCCTGAACCTGCTGTCTGTGCGTCTTTGCCCCATGTTTTGGTGCTTTGCGTCAAAGACACCGTGCCCTTGTTTCTTTAAACATCGTTGGACTCGCATCAGTGGAAGCGCACTGGTGCAAGTTCAGTACTCTTAAAGTTCTTTGCACCGTCAAACCAGAGTCAAGAGTTTCTAATCGTCGCTCACC
Organism: Cebidichthys violaceus; assembly: GCF_023349555.1. Classification (NCBI taxonomy): domain Eukaryota; kingdom Metazoa; phylum Chordata; class Actinopteri; order Perciformes; family Stichaeidae; genus Cebidichthys; species Cebidichthys violaceus. The sequence goes on from NW_027176761.1 coordinate 850,815, forward strand.
ATCCTGCAGAGCAGCCGTTCAGTAAAGCTGCATTCCAGAGCACTCGTGACTTGTAATTCACTTTGTTTGGTTCTGTAAAGTAATTAATGGCAGGTCCCCGTGCTTGTTTTGGCTAGAGACACGCTCTGGAAAGCACAACAATCACAATGAAATGAAATGAAACCCATTGGACCCGTTGAGTTGCACAGTTTGCAAATGAGAAAAATCCTCAATGTCACTTTGATGTCATTTGTTCATTCCTAGTAATTTGATTGACCCAGGTATCTGTGTTTTCATATACGCTAGGGACATGACATATCAAAGGAACGATGAACCACAGAAACACGGAGGGGAGGATCCTGTGGTGTTCTGAGTGTTCACAATTCAGGTACACAAATATAAATAATCTCAGGATAGGCAGCTAAAGCCCCAGTCCTTATGATTTGAATGTAAACAAACATTCACTTAATTTACATAAGCCCTCGTTCTTGGTGGCTTTATACAAAACCTTGTTTTTGCATATTGTTTTTGTTGCTGCTCATTGTTGCTCGTACTGCCGCTGTTGGAAGTGTGCACGCTGTGACGGTGGCTCCTTGTTGCCACTACAGAGACTCATTAGATGTCTTATTAACCATTAAGGACTTTTGTCTCTTATGGTTTTGAAGCTTTAAACCAGCCTTTGAAAGGTGTTGTATTGTGGGAAATCATGTTTACCTTAAGTCTAGTACATTAAGCATTTCATATTTATTTCAGCCCTAATGTATTTCACATTACTGCAACTCAACTCTCCTTGGCAGCATGATGGAGTATGTTGTTTTGGATGCCAGTTCTCCTGGATATTTTGAGAGCCATTGTAATCTCCCTGCGATGCTCCTTTTTGATCCAGATCCAGTGTTTCAAAGCTAGACTTTGCAGCGCGTCCTTGACTCCGCTGTGAGTTTCTCCTCTATCGACTGCCCACATTAGGCCTGAGCCTCCCGGAGGAGCAGCAGTGGCTGCTCAGTGGCTGTGTTTGAATACTGTATGTGTACCTTTAGGACATTGCTTTAATTAACACATGATATGATCCCAACTCCCTATGCTGTACAGTAGTCACTCAAAGACATATTTAGGCCTAATATCTAAGATGTATCTATTTTAATTGCATATAGAATGTCCATCCATTTGGATTACATAGTTTTAACATAAACAAACTAATACACTTTATGTCACGTATATTTGCTAGTCAAACATAATTGAAACAGGTAAGAATGAATTTGATGTAAAAATACTAATAAACCCAATGTGTTTTGAATACACATTAGACAGGTTTATGCATTTACCATACATAAATCTAATTTGTTTTAAGCCAGGTTTATGTATTCAGTATTAATAAGCTTATTTTTGTGACATTCATAATGATCAGGTTTATGCAATAAACTCAATTTACTTAAAATACATACAATTTATGTCCTTTTTATTAATAAACCCAATGTATTGGGTTTATTAATAATATCCAGATATTTTAATTTTTTTTTTTTTCCATTCACCCCACATTTACAATATCTAACTACTACGGTGTTCAATACATACAAAACAACCATGTTTCACATTAACTATTTACTGGCGTGTGGCAAGTTTGTCCATTTTAAAAGCTTTGGCATCAATACAGCATCGCTACAACACGACTACAGTTGTGTTCCATTTGACTTCTGTGTCGCCTATTGATTTTACTAATGTGTCACAGATTTGAACTATATAAACCATCTGCCATGTTTTTTTTTTTTTGGCGGTGATTTTTGGACTGCAATTCAGACAATTCAGTATGTGGCATCAGTTTACTCCTGCGAGTCCTGAAGACGTGGTCGCTTTAGGATGTGAATTGTTTGAAATGATTCCCTGAACGGTAGTGTTTTAATAAAAGCACTAAATGTGCTCAAGTTCAAGACCTTTAGTTGTCCCAGAGTGGCAATTGGTTCTCTCACAGTAGCAATAAACAACACCGTCACAGAGCGAAATAAAGAAAAACACAAACATATAGAACCACACATAAGAAATAAAAAAAAAGAATAAAAGCTTAAACCGTGAAGTACAAAAGTTACAATATTAGTGAAAAAAGAAAGAAAGAATGTGTACTTTACAGAGCTGAGCAGGTGTAATAGATTCAGCCTTCTTTGACGACTGTTGTTCAGTTGAGATAGTTATTACTGCTGAGGGACCTTCATCACCTTTGCTAATGAGTTTTTCTGTTTGAGCTTGAGCGATGGATACCAGCAAATGAATGCAAAGACCGGCTCAATAAAACATTTATGAAACAGTGTCATCTGGGATCCGTTAACCTGGAACCTGGCTAGCTTTCTCAGACAAAGAAAACAACAATCTCGACATCTTACCGTTAGTTACAGTGTCTGCAGGAGTTGCGTGGCGAAACTCTGAAATCAGTGCACTATGGTTTTGTCGCATTCAATTCGAATAACGCTTTTTTACAAATGTTTTGAAAGAAAATGGTTTAAGACCATGAGACATTTCAGCATTGCTCGGCAGGCTCACTATAACTTTTGTCGTCTGCAAACTTCACACTGGGCTGGTTGTCTGACTCACTACGACGGTCAGTGGTGTACAACGCAGCCTTGGAGGAGAGCCAGTTGATGTTACAGACCGTCCAGAGATCATTGAGTTCAGTGGAGTTACAGCAGCTCCCTGCACACATCTGTTTTGTTGATTCGAGGTTCAGTATTGCCCAGTAGTTCTTTTATTATCAATTTTTTCGAATGACCCCATAATGGCTGTGGCTCAGAGGTCGTCGTCGTCCCGGTCCGAGCCAGGCGGCTCCTCCAGTCCATGTCGATGTGTCCTTGGGCAAGACACTTGCTGCCCAAACTGCTGCCAAAGGCTCCAAAGGCTCTGCCATCAGTGCGTGAATGTGCTCAGTCCTGACAGGCAGGTGGCACCTTGCATGGTAGCCGCTGCCATCAGTGTATGAACGGATGTGAATGATGACATGTAGTGTAAAGCGCTTTGACTAGACTAGTGAGGAGCTGCACAAATGTAAGTTCATATCCCATAACTCATGAGGTCACTGCCGCTGGGTGGCTATTGTAGATTGTTTCCATAGATTTATGAACCGATGATTAAATACATAATGAAAAATAAAGCCTAATTGATCAGCCCAGTGGATCAGCAGATGGCTGCAAATGTTGCCGAGTGCTTGAGTTAGACTCACAATGCTTAAAGATCTTCACAACAGTGCAGAAAAGGCAGAGATGAAATGTGCAGCAGAATGCCTTTTGAAGCAGCAGTTTCTTTGCTGAAGTTCAAATCTTAGAATAAAACTGCTGAGCCTAAATTGTTATTGCTCAAGTTTGCTTTCAAACTTTTGGTTTTAACACAGTTTGGCCACTCCTTGGTTTTAGTTTAATCTCCTTTTGTGAAGAGTTTAGTTCAGAGAGATTAGCCAGCTTAAAAGCTTGTTTTTGTCTTGCGAAATAGAATTGGAGATGTTTGCTTTCCCAAGGTTTGCTGTTGGGGTTGATCTTAACTAGTCAGGACTAGCAGTGTCCAAGAGCTGACAACATGTGGGAGTTCCATCTGTCTGGTGGGAACTTTCCCCATCTGTAGGCACGCTGTAAATGATGTCAATCTAGAAATACATGTGGGCTTGTCAGGGTACAGTTTTGTGGCTTTACAGTGTCGACATCAGGATAATAAAGAAGACTCGCCATTGTCCACTGTATTTGGACGGCTGATATATTTGAGCTAAACGATGTCTCCTCACTCACCTTACTTATTCAGAAGATTCCTTTGAACAGGATGCAGAACATACTCAGCTGTAAACATCACTGCTTTGTTGGCCTTCATCCCACAACTCATGTGACCCACTTCAGGGAGCAATTAAAAGCGCTTAACCTTAACACCACTCCTCTGTGTCTCCTGCCCAGGTGAAGATGTGTACATCAGCTTGTGTGGCACTTGTGAGGAACTGAACATCCGTCTCGAGCCGGACTCTGTTCTGTTGAGTCAGACCTATGTTTCCTTGGCCAGCGTTCGCAAAGTGTCCCTCACTTACAGCAGTGAGATCCCTCTGAAGTACTGCTGGACCACATGGCCCAGCCTGCAAGAGGAGGCCCTGAGCTTATTGAGGTATTTTTAACACAGACAATACAGGAAGGTGTTTTTGATAGGATGTTTTTTTTTTTAGTGTGGGCTGTGTAAACTCTCTTGCTACATGGAGCAAGTAGAATTACCTGCTGTGTTCTTTTTTTCTTTTACTGGCATGTGTTGCCAGAAATAGCTCAAGTGTCCATCACTTTGTTCTTCTCTCTGCCTCTTTCACTCTCTGACCCTCCTCGTTTCTCTTTGTTGTTGTTTTTTTTTTGTTGTTTCACCTTCGCCTCCATTTCTCCAGGGAGAGCTCATCGCTCCCACAGACGGAGGAGGGCGAGAGGGAGCGGCTGCTCGTTCAGTGCGAGGCCGACCCCGCGGCGATCCATCGCCTCCCGCTGCTGCTCAGAGCCCTGCAGGAGCGCAGAAGCCAGGCAGTGAGGGACTACCGCCTGACCCTCTCTCACAGCTGCATCACTGTGGAACCAGCGGTGTGTTTGTGTGTGTGTCTGTGTTTTCCGTGTCTCTCCTCTTGCCCAGTATCTCTCATCAGCTTAGTTTCCTTGCTTGTTAAGACTGTACTGCATAATCGAATACTTTAATTCGTGCGAAGGAGGTTATCGTACCTCTATACAGCCTTCTCTGAGCTAGCAGGGTTTCAGTAGCTTGTCCAACAGCGGGTTGGCTGTTTGAGACGGGGTCCTCAGGTTAAAAGGACACTAATCGCTACATACTACGCCAAAAGATCAGATTTGAGATGAGATTTGTTGCAGAGAGTTATGTTTCAGCTCTGCTGTTCAAACGTAAATCCGAACCGACTCCTCAGTAGCAGGTCACGGGGGCTGGGCCCTTTCTGCCTATAGGGACCTTCAGGTAGCCTTACCTGTTCTGACACTGCCATCCACCCCCACCCTTTTTTTTTTTTCTTTGCCAGTGTCTCCTCCGCTTAAGTCAGCCAGGTTCCCTGGGCAGAGGGAGAGAGGAGGAGACGGACGGAAAACAGAAGGAGAGCAAGAGAGAGAGAGACAGAGAGAGAGAAAGAGAGAGAGAGACAGAGAGAGAGAGAGAGAGCGGGGGGCGAGAGAGAGAGAGAGAGACAGAGAGAGAGAGACGGAGCGAGAGAGAGAGAGAGAGAGAGAGAGAGAGACAGAGAGAGAGAGAGAGAGAGAGAGAGAGAGAGCGGGGGGAGAGAGAGAGAGAGAGAGAGAGAGAGAGAGACAGAGAGAGAGAGACGGAGCGAGAGAGAGAGAGAGAGAGAGAGAGAGAGAGAGCGGGGGAGGGAGAGTAAACAGTCTGTAGGCCAGTCCCAGCACAAACTTTGAGAGGGCATTTGAGAGAAACACAGCAGTCTACACATGCGTAAACCCACCCACCCACACACACACACACACACACACACACACACACACACAGGTATTAGTAAACTGTCAGACACAGTTTTTGTGTGTATAGGTGTGTGTGTGTGTGTGTGTGTGTGTGTGTGCGTGTAATTGAGGCAACAGTCAACTTCCACATTGTTTACTACACTGAAATGAATGCGGTTGAACTCCCATTAAAAAGACGTCTCCCCTTCACACCATGAGGCTGCCGCTAACATAAACTATGAATGGTTGTTTTTCTCTGTGAGAGAATATGCGTTGACAGTGAGTGCATCCCTGCTTTATATCCTTTAAGTAGAATCACCCATTCTTTTTCTTCTTCAGGAGGGAGAAATATGGCCCAAAACCCCGGCACAGTTCAACATCGTCTTCAAGCCCGAGGAGGCCAAACTGTACCAACAAACCATATATTGTGATATCACAGGTCAGTGCCCAGCTAGAAAACACACATTTAGGTTTCACATAGCAAAGCACAGTATTGCACGCATCTTTACGATAGAGTGACAACTAAAACAACGTCAGATTTTCAGCCATTTAGATGGATTGAGGTTAACATTCTTTCTTTTTTTTTTCGTGCAAAGTCTCAACATTTATTAGATTGATTGACATGACATGTTACAGACATTAATGTTCCCCTCAGGATGAATTATAATAACTTTTTGATTGCTGACTGATTCCTTAACGTTTCATCTAGCACCGTCGTTCAAACTTTAAATGCATCCAGTAATTTGATTAATGATCCAAATACATAATGACGTGACAATGTTAATCAGCAAATGAAGGCATTTAACACTACACTTGGTCTTGAGCGCTGGAAATAAAGGGATGGTGTCCGCTAAGGTGCTCTTTGGTTGCTCGGCCTGACCACAGTCTTTGGCCCTGACAAAACCTTTTTAGGGTTCGCTCGTGCGCCAGTAAGTGCAGACCGGATTTTACTGCGCATGTGTTGTACCCCATTGATATGACACTTGAGCAGTAGTAGAAATAAGAAAACCTCTTTTAAAATCCCATTGATTTTTGTAACTATGCTAATAACTAACAATCCAGTCTGGGAACAGGATTTAACAGGATTTAAGTCTCTAAGGGGAAGCAACATGACCAACCCTGTGAGAACAGACCATGGAATCCCATTTCCGCTCTGTACTGTACGGACATGCATGTATAAATAATGTCTCTATTTGCATTGGTTCTTTCTTCTAGTGTGTCATTGAATTGAAATTCAAGCCCCATCGCCACACCGATCCAGAATCCCCTCTGCACCACCATCCAAATCGTAGTCATCGAATTAGTAGTATGCATATCCAAAAGTCCCAGAGACCTTCAAAATGCATTTTGATACAACTTTGACAACATTTACAACATCCTATGTCAAGTAGCCAATTGTACCAGAAAATGTGGGTTTTGTCCATTTTACCTGTGGTCAGTCTCAGAGTAGGACTCCTCTTATACTCGTATTCACAAGCGGTCATTTAAGATCCATTTCATCGCAAGATGTGGAAGCATCTCAACTGGATCCAGATACACTATCTGACACGGTGTGCCTGAATTGGGCCAGAGATCTCAAACAGTGTATATACACATGAGTTTTCAAGGTTATCTTTCCAATGTTGAAATGAAGATAAATTTAGGTTTGAGTTTGGGTAAGGGTGGCATTTGGGATCAAATTATGACTAAATGCCGTTAGGTTAAAGGTCCATGTGTATTACGGTTTACATTTACAGCAATTTTATAGCAACACACACACACACACACACACACACACACACACACACACACACACACAGAGACACACACACACACACCTACACACAGACTTGGCTTGTTTCTTGAACCAATAGCCTCTTTTGTTTGTTCTTCAACTTCTTGGAATTGATTGTTTTAACGACTTTAAGCCGACTGTACACTCCTGCTGTAAATCAATAGCTTTGGCTTTCTCATAAAAGATTCTCCTTCCCTCAGTGGGTTGGTTCAGACAAAGGTCAGACAGACAAGGCTGGGTAGCAAACCATGTCTGTATGTTTGATTATTGTCAGAGAACAACTAGGTCTCTTTTTATGTTCCCTTTTCCTTCAGCGTGCGACATCCACAGTCAAACTTGGTTGAAGCGCCACAAATGAACCAATAACTCAGCCTAAATGCGTTAACCACTGGATGACTTATTGCTACTTCATCTCATTTTCACATTAGACAATGCAGTCGTGAGGCCCCAATGTATGCATCGCACCCCTGTGGTAGTAAAATGTTGTTGGGGAAATTTGCATGTGGCAGTCACGTGTGTCTTCTGAGCCGGAGGCCAGATTTACATTCATTTCCATGTTTTCTGAGGCAGTTGACGACCAGACCAGCCTGTCTAAATGACAGCCCAACTGGAGACTACCGGGCCCTGATTCCTCAGTTTGCATGAAGCTTCAGATGCTTATTCAGCAGAACTGCAGGATGGAACTCTAATGGCCTTTAATAGGTTCCACAGTAGAAAGAAGCTGCAGCAAAGTGAATGTTTAGCAAGTATTCAGTATTGCAGACATAAAAACTTAAACTTTCCCAGTGACCTAAATAAAATCCCAATATATATTTTGGGGTTTCTCTGTCTTTAACTTTGTTGTGAATCTCTCTCTGTCTGTGTCTGCACTCAGGCCGTGAAGCTCGGTTGCCTCTCACAATACACGCCGAGGGCATGGGACCTAATCTCCAGCTCAACTATGACCTGGTGGACATGCAGAACGTATTCATTGCTCACAAAACACGTTATGAAGTAAGAAAGGTTAAGCCAAAGTCAACAGTTGTTTCCCTTCAGTAAATGGTCAGTCAGGACACACTAGTAATGTGATGAGCTTGATGTATATCGTACATAAACCAAAGCTTGTGTGTGGCTTACTCTCTCTACTGTTTACAGTGACTCTCTGCATTTAGTTCAAGCTAAAAAAAAGCTGACAAAAATCAAAGTCTAGAAACTTGCAATGCAATGATATAGTGGCTGAAGTCTTTGGTAGGATTCTATGTTGTCATATTGTAAAGCGTTGATGTTATTTTGTCCACTTGTGTGGAATATAACATATCCAGATATTGTGCCACATCCAGTCAGCCAAACGCTTAACAAAAATAATTAGCATGATCTATTCAATTTGGCAAAACTGAAGTATGTATTATTCAGTCTTTGCCAATATTTGTATCATCAGTGGCCGATGAGATGAGTTGTAGCTGTGAACAATCTACTGAAGTCACATTTGGTGTTTACACCGTCCTCGTTGGGTGTCTGTTCTTATAATTAAGCTTAAACTGTGAGACTAAACCAACAGAACGGTTAACACTATTTCCAACATAAAAACAACTCATGCACTTTTCTTTCTCTCTTTTTAGTGCTGCAATAAAGTCATCAAATGTTTCCGGCAAAAATTCAAATTAGGCTCCCAGAGCACTGTCATATTTCTATTAAAGCTGAACTCAAGTGGCCTCACAAAACGTGAATGCAGCACATGTTTATTACTTGATTATTGACAGTGGGGCTTATACAAGACAAACATGACTCGAGCGTTGAATCAGTGGATCCTTCTTTTTTGTCCAGGTGCAGGTTCACAACAGAGGACTGATTGACGGCCGTTTCAGGCTGTCAGGCCCTGACACCACTTTCGGCCGCCGTTTCTCCTTCAGTCCTGAGGAAGGTGTTGTTCCCTCTGGGGCCTGCCAGACTGTGGAAGTCACCTTCCACAGTCGCGTCTTGGGAACCTTCTCCGAGGACTTGCTGCTAACTGTCACAGGACGGCCGCAACCACTTACCGTGACTTTCAGGTGAAGTTAGCGAGTGAAACCTGGTGAAGTGTTGGCAGTGTAACTAATCAAAATACCGAGGGTTCTCATGGCTCGTGTTTTTGTCTTCTTTTTTCAGTGGTTGTGTCATTGGTCCCACATTCCACTTCAACGTTTCAGAACTCAATTTTGGAGATGTAGCCTTTGGTGAGTTATTCATTTTTTTATTTCTACATAAGATATATATATATATATATATATATATATATATATATATATTATAAACCAGAGAATCACAACATAAAAAAAAGGTCCTCTTCAGCCTCCTCTTTATGTTCCCATTTTTTCCATCTTTGTCGTCTGTCTCTATGGGCAGGTTACCCACTAACATTGCGTTGTTCCCTCATCAACACCTCCTTGGTGCCAATGACCTTTGCCCTGCGTGTCCTGGGAGACGGGTTGGGGTCTCCCAGTATAAATAGTGCCAAACAGGCGTCCGAAGTGTCCAGGAACAATTGGGGAGGCAGTGCTGCTAGAGACCTTCATGCACGGCCTGCGGAGTTCACCGTCACACCTGCTGCGGGCTCTGTGCGTGCCTTGTCAGATGTCACCATTCAGGTACAGTAAATTAACAAACGGAGGGGGAACCGATTTAAAGTCAATAATTTATCCGAGCAGCATACATGAATTACAGGTCTTTGTAAAGATGTGTGCCAAAACTGCACAGTATGTTTTTGTAAAAATATGCCCATATAATCAGCCTAAATCATGAGGTGGAGCTGCAAACGAGACAAGCGATGCATCCCCTAGATTAAGATATCATACATTTTCTATAAAGAAAATTCAGTAGATAATACTTACATATGTCAAAAATGTATATTATTGAAGCAAAGCTTGTCTTTAGAATGTAGATGAAGTATGCTAGGGAGTCGTGATTTTATCCTCTGCCTGGCATATTAAGCAGTTTGCCCACCATGGTCAGTCAACATAGTTGAAGTAACAGTTTAACATTTACATAACCTTCCATAAAAACGCAACTTTTTAAAAAATGTATGTAGTTTTTTTTACATACTTTGCATGGATTAAACAAATGAGATACAACATGTTAATTATTGAGCTTTTGAGGTGCTAGTAGTTGGATTTTGGTACTTTAGACAGAGCCAGGCCAGCTGGTTCCCAAACTCACAAACTCTACAGCCATAAACTAAAAACCTACTAACTGAAATTGTGTACACGGTCGTTGCTCACTGTATGTTTTGAACCTTGTGTGGTCTTATACTATATGTGTGTATTACATATACAGGTGATGCTGTGCTCCAACACAGTCAAGAGATACAGGCTGGCGCTGGTGGTGGATGTTGAAGGTGTCGGAGAGGAGATCCTGACTCTGCCTATCAATGCCAGGTCAGACACATTTACAGATGTGAATGTACACACACTGTTTGATGGACATGTGTGTGTGTGTACACAGACATACTCATACATCAGTTTAAGTTTTGTGCTGTCTCGGAAGTTGCAGCAAAATACTTATTGTTAGAGGTATTATTTAACTTTTAGAAAATCCTTGTTATTTTTATGGCCGTCAAATGAACTGCAGTCCGCATCCTGTTGCTCGCACGACCGAACATCTGCCCAAACAGTGACGCGATGTTACATTACAATCATATTTAGAATAACATTACTATTTATAGTACCATGCTTCATGATAGTAACTAGCTTGCCTTTTGCAAATTACTTTATCAGCTAACGCTGCAAAAGAACCAACACCTGATCCATGCCGCGTAGCTAAGTTATAGCTAGCTGGCTAACCTTAGCTTAGCTTAGGTTACAGTCAGATAGTTGGCTGCCTCTGCTTTGCATCGCTCTTGGCTTATAGGCTAAAGCAATTGTTATTTATACACCTTTGCTTTGAACCATTACATAATTTATCTTTGGCTAAAATCACAACTGTTTATCATAGTACATTAGTATCGTTATACTATCAACTATACTACAGTATAGTGCAGTCATTCCCAAAGACTGGGTCGGGACCCACAGGTGGGTCACATGTGAAATATGATGTATTTATTTGGTCTCATTTAGAAAGTATTCAACACGTGAATATGTTTTCATTAACACATTTATAAATTGAAGTTCTGATTATGAAGCGACTATCGTCGAAATGGCTAAAAAGATAATATAAGGTGTTGCAGAAATGGCAGTTAAAAATGATCAAGAATGTTCATTTGTGCACAAATTCGCTCTTCTCATGATTTATAGATGAGGCCTATTGTGAATTGGGTCGTGATGATTTGTCATTTTTTTTAAATGGTCCCAACAAAAAAGTTTGGGAAACACTGGTATAGCATATAGTATCAAAAGCTTACATAGGCAATCAAGAAAGTCAGGGAAGGTCTCAGGTTTGAAGTTAGGTAACAATCCGTTCACGCATTACAAAGTGATTAATACATGTAAATTGTTACACATATTATCATAAGTTTAACTTTGCACATTGAGGCCATAAACTTATTATTAGGCCAGTTGTCCTGTATATTTTTTCTCTTCTGCCATAACACTGTTTGATCTCATAAAAAATGAATGAATGCATGAAAATGAATCGCCATCGGCCCGTCCTAGTAAGATGGAATATCATCTCCTCTTCTAAAATTAGTGTTGCCATGCCATAAAACAGCAGAGGTTCATCTTGCTTTTTTTTCCCCAAACTCTCCTGAAATCCTTCCTCTTAAAGTAAAGTGCCTTTTTTTTTTCTTTCTAACAATGACCTCTGCTGTGCTTCTGGCTGTCGCTGATGCTTTGACAAGCTGTGAATGTGGTCCATTGAACCTCCATACAGGTGTCGACAAATCACTGGAGTATGTGTTGAATATTCAGAACCTCATTTGCATAATAATACATTGGAATGTCACCGGCGCCATCACTCAGAATAGGGCAATGGTAATCTGAGTTCCTTACAGCAATCACCCCGTAATTGTAAATTTATGAACCCGTTCTAATTAATATACTGCCGTTTTGGCATGATGTCATGCAGTTACTCGTGTATTGAGAGACTTCAGAGATAGCTCTACAAGATTGCCGTTCTTTTCCTTATGAGGCTGTTGAATACCTCTTCTTTCAACAATGCAATTACTGCTGTGAATTATAAATAAGCCACAGATTGTTCCTTCTCTTATCCTCTCTCTGTGTATTTCTCTTTGTTAATAGGTGTGTTGTTCCTGATATTGTGGTGGAGACTCCAGTGTTGGACTTTCGAAGGTGTTTCCTCGATTGCCGCTATGAGCAGCAAGTGCGGCTGACCAACAACAGCACTCTACCTGCCTGCTACGGCATGCTTGACCAGGTTAAGTAGCTCATTGCAGTAAATAATTCATTTGTGCGACAGGGTACTCATAAAACAGAGAACCGAACAAATACGAAACCACATCCATATTTAAGACAATGGCTCGTTTCCAGCTCAATATAACACAATTTGTGTGTTAGAGGTGAGCGGCATGACTGACGAATAAAACGGCTTAAAGTATTAGCCCAACATTTTGGGACATATGCTCTCGTGTATCTGCTTTCTTGCTGAGAGATGATGCCACTCTCATGTCTGTCCAGAAATGATAAAACTGTGTCCAAAGGTAACACAATCTGATTAGATGTACCTCTAAAGATAACTAATCAACACATTAAATCTTTATACGTTTATTGTACTTTAGACACAGTAACCTTTGACGATATCCACATGATTTGACAAAGCCAGAATGCTGAAGCTGTTTTCTGAGCTTTTGCTGAACTTTCGTTTAGAACGAGGACTGTGACCTCCATCACTTCCATTGACAGCATATTTGGAAGGGATCTTCTAAGTGGGAGTGTGAACTGGAGATAAATCTTCCGTGATCCAATGCACACCTGACTATTGTTGTGAGACTGACTTAGACTATATAAGTGCAGATCTCCGCCAGGTGCGTCTCCCTCTCCCCTCGCAAACAAAGAAGGGTTGAATGTCTCTCGGTGGTCCCTCCCAGCTAACCTGCAGTCAGATGCTCTAGTTCAAAATGAGACCGAACTTTTCTATGGATGTCCGTTTTCTATCCCCGACAAAGGCCAAATTGTTGCCTTGGGCAGTCTTTGTAAGGCTTGTTTTTATCACTTGGGGCCAGAGCAAGTGAGGAATGAGGAGTCAGCCGTTCATTGCAGTATAAAACAATCAAAAAAATCACTAACTTAAGACTTTCTAATGATTTTTGAGACAAAATAGAATTAAGATTATATTTAGAGTCCAAATAATCTGACCCTGATTTAGCTAGCTCCATGAAACTGCAAAATACTGGTACAAATGGCCAACATTGAAATCGCTGACAAGGTGACAAGGTGAGGGAAGAATAAATCACTTTTAGGACCATCTATCTTTTTGCTTTCTATCTATATGTACAATAGATGTTGAGTCTGTATGCTTGCATTAAAAAAGTAATTTCTGTCTGTGTCACCTTTTTTCAGGAATACGAGGAGAGTCCGTCACTGCTTTTTGGCAGTTCCGCACCAAGAGGATTGATACTCCGTCACAGTTCAGAGGAGCTCCCTGTGTTTCTGCTGGCTAAGGCCGTTGGAAAGCAGACGCACACTCTACGCATCTCTGTGTTCGGCAGCAGCCAGCCGCCCCTGGTCCGTGGATGTGTGAATAACTGTCACTGGTTGAATACCATGCGGGTGTAATGGTGAGTGTCTTTTTTGTGAATTGCTTGGTTAATTCTGTTCTCTGTTTGGTTCTGTTCTGTTCCAGGAGGTGACCGTGTCCTGTATTGGGCAGGGACCAATCGTTCGTGTTCACAGTCCACAGCTGGACTTTGGCACAGTCCCGGTTCTGACGGACATTACCAGAGCCCTGCTCCTGTCTAACGAGTCTCCTATCCCAGCCCACTTCACTGCTCGCATGGTACAAACACAGCAACACAGACACACCTGCTAGCGCTATTAGCTAGGCTTGCACATGCTAAATATAGATAAACTTATAAAACACTAACTTAAATTTCAAACACAGATAATCAAGGTACCTTTACGTTACTTTTACTCAGATCTAGTGGTAGAATGGTGCAGTAATTAAATGTTTTTAGCAGAAGTTTTAATGGATTTAATACATACCTGTCAAGCCTTCAGTGGCGAGATTCCTTGAGCAAACCTGTCTGTCTTCCCCTGCTCTTGTGACTAATTGATTTTCAGTCTAATTTGATATGTAATTAATGAGTTAATAGGTTCAATACTTGGTTAGCTCTTGAAATAATTAGTTGCCAGTTCAATTTTAGTGCTATCCCAGGAGAATATGGGATTTACCTCAGAGTGTGCTCATTAAACCAGCCAGATGGTGACATTTTGTCAATTCAGGATGACATGAACGAAGTAGACGGGCTCGATCTGGGAAGCTGATTGAACGATGATCCTCTTGGATCGCCTTGTTGTAGTTTCTGGTGTTTGTAGCTTTCCATGCAGAAAATAGTCATTCTCACAGTGAGTAGGATTTGGTGGAATCTAGCGGTGTGTTTGCAGACTGCAACCAAACACTATGAAAGTGTCTTACACTTTGAGGTCCCACGGTTTTGCACTCATGTTTCACAAGTGTGTCAGAGAACTACGGTGGCCTTCAGGGCACATTAAAAAAAAAAACGTAAAAGACTCACGTTGAGCCAGTGTTTCATTTGTCCGCTTTGGGCTACTGTAGAAACGAGGTGGTGCAGGTGGTGCAGGTGGTGCACCTGCTATGTTGATACGAGGGATTTAGATTTCTTCAGAAAATGTTCTTTGTTGTTGTACTTCCTGCATCCAGCGCTGTCATTTGATGTGCCAGTGACGAGTTGGATGCAAGGAAGAAACTACAGGCTTTTTAAGCTTGGACTTTTTTAGTCTCCGCCTCTTGGTAGTGTGCTCTAGACGCCACTCGAGAACAGGACTTCCTTGTTCTTTTGCTTGAATTGCAAAACTAGCTACGTTTAATGAAAATGGCATCCCCAAAATATGAGTCAGAGGATGTTATGGACGAGGATACATTCAAAAGTGTTTTGGCTACAGCCAAAGAAATGCAGCAGAGAGAGGCCAAAGTTGCTGCTGGTGACCAGCCGGATGTCAGTAACTCGCGTGCAATGCATCCTGGTACATGTTGATACGGCTCCACGAACAGGAGAACTCAGCTTTCTCCGTCAATATAGCGCTGAGGAGTCTATTGCTTCAATTGATTACATTTACTATCAACACAGATTGGACATTCACATAAAAGGGGATGAATTTTCCCTTTAGGATTGAATAACTAATGTTCTGCTTACTTTTATATATATATATATATAGAGAGCTCACTCAGTGTAAATGAAACTTTACCACGACCTGAGATCTACAGTTGATCATAATCAGACTTGCCTTCTCAAAGCCCCTCTTCTCACTTTGGAATTCGCCGGGAACAAACTTGCGACTGGAGCTTTGACTCAATACTTCCTTCAGTTGCGTGACCCTGTCCTCTCCTCTGAGGCAGTGAGGAGGGAAGGAGTGTGTGTGTGTGTGTGTGTGTGTGTGTGTGTGTGTGTGTGTGCGCGTATGTGTGTGTCCCCCTCCTCACTCTCAAGAATCAATCGATGCGGATTCTCCTTGAATTCCATTACACCTCGCTCAATAGGCTGGTTGAGATCCACACAGACGGACCTGACTGAAGATTGCGGGGATATTACGGAAGACATCCACACTGGCTTGTCATCTAAGTGACCGTCTGTGAGAAATTCACCACGACTCCGTCCCTAATCCAACCTTTTATTGATCATTTTATGCAGTCTAGTCAGTTCTCGCAGCACCTCGCAGTGGATGAGGAAAGAATCCCTTTAACGTACAGAGTCAAAGATATCTCGACAGCCAGTGTGAAGAATAGTTTTCAAGCGTAGCGTAGCATAGCATAGTAAACCCTTTACCTCAAATGGTAAGAGATTTTTCTCTACTTTATTTTCTGTTGATACAAACAGAGATACACAGCCAGACATAGAAACTGCATCACAATACATGATATGGACAATGAACACCTTACGCCATTGTCTGCACTGTGTGTTGAAAAGGGATCGGCTGGAAAATTCAGATGTTATTTTTGTCTGTTTTTGGCTAGCAACCAGGAACATGAGCCGCACGAGATTCCAGTTACATCGTATTGATTGTGTTGCGCCGTATAAAGTTTGCAGCAGTCGCTTCAGCACCAACGCGAGGTTCATGTGCTCTTCCTGATAGCTGTACGACACGCCGCGCCGACGTGGATCCTAAGCCCTCTCGACTGGTGCCGCATTCAAAAAGCAATCAATGCTAATCAAGCTGTGGGATGCGGCAGGTTTGATGTGATTATTGAGATTCCAGTCATCTTGCTCCTCTCTCTCTGGGGAGTCAACCCCCTGCTCTTTCTCCTCTTCAGACTCTGCCCACCCCTCCACCGTGATCACCCTTGTATCGACCCACACTGAGTTCGCTTTCACCGGCTCCTTTACCCGATCATTCCGATGCTGAGAAAGTGATCTATGGCTCCTGAAGTCACTCCTCTGGTCAAGTGTTGCCTGCGTCTTTCTTTTTTCTTCTCTCGAATGTCTGCAAGACTTTTCTCTAAGGAAGTAGCTTTGAACAGAGACGTCAAACTGAAGCTTCATATTTAAATCGTCCGATATTATTTTTAGTACAGTCTCTGCTTCAGGCAACACTGAATGCAGCAATGCCAATCGCGGTATTTGACTGAAGACATTCTTCTCTGATTGAAGAATCCACCGCGTTGTCCTGTCGGCATTGACAGTTCCCAAGCTTCACTGCATCTTTAGGAAGATCATTCTCAACATCCCAATCAGAAGTTTATGTCCCTAGCCATTCATCACCACAGTTGCTGTACAAAACGTCGATTGTGATCACCAACCACTGCTTGGTCACACAGTACAGTGAGCGCAGTGGAGGGCTTTATTGAAGGCCTGGAGATGAACATTAGATTTACATCTTTTTTCTTATTACGCTGGACTCTACTCCTAAATACAATCGAACAATCCACAGAGCTGGGAAGTAGAATGAGTATTGAAGTTCCAGCATTCTCTGTTTCATGCTCATATCAAAGAGAGTGTAGACCTGAGACAAATCACAGTTTTAAACTACTCACAGGCTTTTATGTGTTCAAAAACATATTTTAACATAAGATGCGCTACATCTTTACAACTGCACATCTCATACTCGACCCATTATCGTAACCATAGTAGGGAGATATTTCGTCTTACTTATGTCAGACAGGGAGCCACTGCTCTACTTACACCTCTAGGATCTCATTCTGCACCGAGACATTGATGCGATTATGTAGCTACGTGATACACACATCTATCTCTCCACGTCCATGCATGGCATTGGCCTCAATGGCGTGTGCAGCACAGTTAGAAGAAAGTGAGGTCGAATATATTTTTTTCATCCATTGCATCAGACGCTTCAGCTTAGAGGAACTGTGATTATGTTTCCTGTTTCCTCAGAGCCACAGAAGTTCCTTCGTGCGAGTTGAGCCCAGTGAGGGGGAAGTGCCCCCCGAGAGCCAGCTGGAGCTGAGAGTAGTGGTCCACCTGAAGGACACGCTTCACTTCCAGGCCAGGCTTGAAGTGTTCATCCAGGACGGCGAACCGCACACCGTGCTTCTGTCCGCCACAGGCACCGGCACCACAATTGTCAGTGACAGACCTTTCGCTCCCAACCTTGACCTGGGCACATACTTAAGGTGGAACGAAATTATGACTCAGTGATAATGATGTGTGTGGATTTACAAATGAAAATGTAGTGCTGACAGGACGCCTCACCTTCTTGCTGTCTTCTGTATGTCCTATAAGCCCTACGTCATGCCAGTACCACTTCAAGCTGACCAACCAGGGTGAGCGAACAAACCGGATGTACTGGCGGAGTGACGGCTTCCAGCCCTCAGCAGAAACCCGAAAAGGGGGCAGCTTATCCGGCCGAACCGTCCTGCCCCCCATCTCTGCTCCCAGAAAGAAGGGTATCTTGAGCTGTGAGTCCTCCAGCAGAGAGAAGCCGGTGTTCAGCCTCAGGCCGTCTCGTGTGGAGCTTGCTCCAGGCGGCTCCGTTGACATGGTGCTGACGGGATCTTCAGACTCCCCCAAGGTGAGACGGTGGGCTTGCAGGCCCGAAAAGGGAATAAACCCAAACTTCTGAATTTCATAAGCACACTGTACATGTACAGTTCACATGTTCTCTTCTTCAACAAGGTTGTACAGGAGCGCCTGGTGTGCCGTGGCTTTGTGGGTCGCCAGGGCTGCAATGAGGTCATCATGTCTGTAGATGTTACCTGTCGCTTTGTGGCTCCCTTACTCAGCATTTCCTCCAGGCTGCTGAAATTCTACCTGGAGAAGGTTGGTCAATAGATTGTCTCTCCAGGATTCCTTTATTCAAAACTATATTATTATATTAGTAAGTAGTTCTGTAATGTATCTATACCTATACCTGTAATGTATCTATATCTATATATTTGTCTTACAGGTCCCAGGAAAGAGTCTAATACCCCTATATGAGAAGCTCATCTTGGAGAATGTGTCGTCTCTGCCTCTGTCCATCGAGCTCTCTCTTGTGGAGCCGTTCTCCCTGTGTGAGGCCTCGGGAGCCCGGAGCCCAGCGACCACTAAGGTACACACACATGTCCTCCTCTTGGGGAACTTTTGTTTTTCATTTCACGTTCCGAGAAACCTATTGATTTTAGTGGCACACAGACGTTTGGCCTGGCACCACCAGGAATTGGAACGTCTACCAATCCTGTGTTTGTGAAAATAACTAGGCTCTTATTAGGTTCTGTTTTTTACTTTGATTAACTTCACCATAGATTTAAGTTGGCTAGTTTTATAAATTCAAAGAGTTTTTTTTTTTAAATAGAACCTAATGGTGTTGAGGTGGCAACAACATAATCAACAACAATATAACTCATCACTTCCAAAAATAAGGCGACCTTATGAAGAGTTCATGTTTAAGGTACTAAAACCAAGTCCAGTGGAACTCACCCATCTTGTCTGTAGTGGACATGTGTGTGTGTGTCTGTGTGTGTGTGTGTGTGTGTGTGTGTGTGCACATTATTTGTTTTTTCATCACAGTTAATGTGTTGAGTCGGATACTCTCTCTTACTTAATATTCCTTGTCTTCCATATGAGACACATGGGCTGCCATATGCCTGTTTAAAACTCAATGTATCGATGATTTGCACTCAGTGGCATTACTCCCTTTAACACCTTTTTGTTTATATTGTATCACAGCTCTAACTTCCATTCTGATAGTTGATTGAATGAGATATGGGATTTGGAATCCACATTAAAATGGTTTTCAAGCCTGAAGCTAAAGAGTTGTGGGATATTTTTATAAGCCTGGGTCCCTTGGCGGGATAACAATAAATGTTTGATTAAACTGTGTTAAATTTATTTTTTAAGGGTTGTGAACTTGTGCTTTGGGAGTCATCCGATAGAAAAAACTTAAATGTAATGATTTTCCATCAAGCATGGAGGACAAAAAATGAGAAAAGTTGAACTCTGTGATCCTAACTATTGCAAAGTCAGCGTGTTCCCTTCAATACCTTTATGTTTTATGTTTGATCTCTCTTCCCAGTCCATGGTTTTAGGTGACGGGATGAAGGCTAAGTTGTGGGTGTGCTTCAATCCAACTTACTGTCAGGATCAGGTGTCACGAGTCGTGGAAGAGGTAACAGCGATGCTTTTTTGTGTGTAAAATTCCTTACGTAATGCTTTGCTTTTCCATATTTGTCATATTGTGACTTTCATAGCACAGCATATCTTAGCGTAGACGTCAGTGGTTTCCAACATGAGTTTTAGGACCCCCATTGGGTCCACAAGAGTAATTAAGGGATAATATACACAACATTAAGTTCATTTTCTTTAAATGTAGCTCTTCTCTTTTAAAAACTGCGTATTTTCACGTCCAAATCAAAATCAAAAAATCTGAGGCTATAACCTTTGATCAGGGGTCATGGGTATAATTGCCTCATTAAAGAGGTCACAAGCCCAGTGGTGCAACGTAAGTACATGCACTTGTTTTTTATTTGAGTATTTCCCTTTTATGCAGTTTTATACTTCTACTCCACTACCTCAAGTGTTGTACTTTTCCCTCCACTACATTTGTCTGACGAAGTTTCTTTTCAGATCACAGCTTTTCATACCGTTACCAGTGAAAACCAGACATCTCCAAATTTGGAGTTGTATGGTTTATGGAGTTTATCTATAAGTGCTCCTTTATGGGTTGAGAAAATGTTTCTACTTCTTAGACTTAATAAACCGCTTGGCATCTCTGTAAAATGCATCAAACGTTGACATATTTTCCTGTCCTATCAAATATTTTTTGACAAATACATTTCCTTCATTGTCATATCTTTTCCCAGGTCCTTGAGATCCACTACCAGGGAAACCCACGGCATGACGCGGTGGAGCTGCACGCTGAGGTCCACTTCCCCAACCTCCACTTCTCCACCACCGCGGTGGACTTCGGCTGCGTGCTCAACTGCACGGGGACCCGCAGAGCAATCTCCATCACCAACTGCTCCCCGCTGCCCGTGTCCTACCACTGGGCCTTCCTGGATGACCGGGAACACGGCGCCATCGGGTGCGTTTACGCGGAGAAAGCACACACACGGCTGTAGCATTCATACCTTGTGTCTTACGGAACATACAGCCTTTTTAATGTTACTTTGATTGGGTTGTAGAACTAAAGGAAGCACCCTGGTTCAGTTCACTTTGTTGTTGTTGTTAAAGAACAAAGCAGTGTTTAGAACTGTAGTATCCTGAATAGACAAAATTCAGGGACAAGAGCAGAATCCCATGCATATATTGAAACTGTCCATTGGGATGAGTTAGTACAGTACAGCTATGCATTTAACCCTCTGAATTGAAAGCCAAATCCATTATAAATTCTCCGGGGAAGACAAATCTACTGATTGTGTACTTAGCGTTACATTGTGCCTCTCTCAAGCCTTTGCTCTGGCTCCCCTCCCTTGAAATGCATTGTGAATACTATAGCAGTCTGTCCGTCCATGGCCTTGAACCAACTAACTGCTACAGCGCTACAAGATTTATCACCCTCCACCGTCTTTCTCCCCCCCCCTCCCCCTCTTTCATCTATTGCTACTCCTCCTTTTTTGCTCCCCTCATCTCAGGCTTTTACATTGCCTATTTATCTTTCCTTTTTTTTTTTTCTCCTTCATTTTCCTCCTTCCTCTCCTCCCGCTCCCCCGTCTCTTCTGCACGTGCTTCTGCTCGCTACCAAATCCTTTATCATCCTTCTGTTCTCTTTCCTCACCCTCTCCGTCTCGGATTGTGACCTCTCTTAACAATCTGTCTCATAGGCCGGCCTGCTAATTAAATGGAGACCTCACTGTGCGTGCACTCGCTCGCTCTCCGAAGTCTCTCTTTCTCCCTCACGAAACCTGCTACTATCTGGCCATGTTCGGCTAATTACATCCCTATCAGTAATTACACCGCAGCCTTTGGAGAGGGGGATTTCAATAGAGCAAACTATTTTCTATCCCTCTGCCTCACTGATAGATAGAGGCAGTACAATACATTTAAATACTGTAACTTCTCTGTCTTTAGGACTCTATATTTGCACTGTAGCTACTTGTAGGCATGATGGATTACATCACTGGACAACAGGGTGATGGAGTCATCACTCACATGTAGAGGAAGTTGAGTTTAAGCCTTGGTGGATTAATGCAATGGCGAGATAAAGATCCTTGAGCAGCTATCCATGGTCACTCGTTCAGTCTTTTAAACCTGGAATGTCACTTTTTTTTCAAACAGCCTTGAGTTTCCCGTTCTTGCATCGTAATGTCAGCATCACGGTACAAGAATGGAGACATAATTGAATTCTTTCTGCTCAGTTCTTAAAAATCCGAGGTTCCTAAAGCACATTCGATGTCTATATCTTATCAGAGAGAGGCGACACGTTATTGTGGTTACAATCTAATCTGTTTTTTCAACAGATTAGATTAGATAATGTTCAACTGTCATAGCACAAAGGGAGTACAAGGACAACAAAATACACGGTGCATCTAACAAGATGAGACTGCAAACACTAGTACAGAATGAATAATAAACCAAAGAAGACTGTAACTGGTGTGTATGAAATGAACTAAGAAACGGATAAAACATCGAAGGTGAATAGACACTAAAACTAAATATAGAGAGACACGGAGCCTCGTGGTGTAAACACGGCGCCACCTCTGACTGCAACATCAATTTAAACTGATCTAAAGCGTGAATGTACTTAGTTACTCTCCACCACTGGGAATAAGGCCGGTAACACCTCTTGCATAAACTAAATGACGCATGCCTTTGAAAAAGCTCATTTGCATGGGAGACGAGTGAAACTGGTCATCCTTGCTGGAGCGTTTTTAGTTGTTAAGAATATGACACAAACTAATGGGAAACCGTAAAAGTGATGAAACCAAAGGTAATATTTGTGCTGTCAGCTGTTTGAGGGAAATGCATAAACCTTTACAGTTTATTTGAAATAATGTATATCAGCGTTAAACCAGCGAAAGCCTCTCTCTCCATCTCTCTGTCGCTCTCACGCTCGCTATCTTTGTATCTCTGTCACACACACACACACACACACACACACACACACACACACACACACACACACACACTGACTGTAATCCCAGTAGCCATTTGTCTGTACCAATAGCATTTTCTCAGCATCAAAATCTTTCCCCATCACTCCTTTTTTTTCCCAGCAGTCTGCAGGAAGTGAGATGTTTGTGTTTCAGCAGCCTTTGCTGTGTAGATTATTAGTGAGACTGAACATAGCAAAGCAGTCAAACACAGTCACACCCACCCACGAAGGAAAGAATGGACGGAGGAGAGAGCGAGAGAGACACATATGAGAATGTCAGAGTAGGCTATTTCTGTCTTGAGCTGCACTCTTGCAGAGTCATCATCTGCTGTCTCACCATCTGTTCCTCTGTCCGCACCAGTGGGTTTTAAACTCTTTCCAAAAAACTTCTTTTTTTCCATGGGGGGGAGGGGGGCAAACGGTATTTTGTTGGGCTTTTACAAACTCTCATCCACCCAAATGGCACCCTATTTTTTCGAGACATTGACCTGCAGTGTTCCTTCGCTCCACCGTCTTACATCGCTGGACGTACTGATTTGTGATCTCCCCGAGGCCAGACATCAGGCCGGCTTGTCACAGCGTTCATCACAGACTGACCATACAACAGTGCCCCCTGCTGGTTGTTCTGCCTCACATCCTCTCATTACAAGCTGACACACCAGGGCTAAAGCACTAACTAACAAATGCGTGTGCAGACATGAATGCTGCCTTACATGTATGCACTCTCTGAAGCTCACACACACACACACACACACACACACACACACACGTACACAAACACATACACACACTGTGGCAATGACGTGGCCGGTGTTCGGTGATTTAATATAGAACTTGTGCAGCCCAGCTTTGAGATGGCTTCACTCACTAAATCTCTTTCATTCTCTTCCATGTTTATTCAGCACTTCACTGCAATCTATCCTGACCTGTTTCCTGCTGCTTGCCTATTAAAATTCCTCTTAATTATAGAACACTATGTTTAATTAACTTGATGGATGCACCCAGTCTGATCCCACAGGGAAGGGGAGAGTAGAACAGAGAGAGAAAATGAGAGTCTGAGTTCTTTGGGGTGTAGGTGCTAAACATTTTCTTCTCCACTTGGGTATCACAATATATGTTAATGATAGACGTATAATGGATGCTTATATAACTTGCTGTTGTAGGACACGTGTTACCCTGCTACCTCATGGACATATTGAGGCTTTCACTGGTCTATTTTCATAAAGTTGGAAGATGATTTCATGTATTCTTGCCTCTTGCCATTGATTTTTCCCAACATTTCATTTACCCTCTGTCTGTCTTATGTAGCTTTACTTTCATTGTGGGGAAAAACAAATATCCACTTCAGGGATGTTTTATTATCCTTTCGCCCTCGTAGAGAGACAGAGATGCTGGAGGCGGAGAGGGAGCAGACGAATCCAGCAAACGGGACGGAAGAAGGAGGGTGGAGTTCCTCTAGAACGCCTTCTCCTGCCTCTTCAGATCCGCTCAGCTCCAGGCCTGGTGCAGATGAACAGAGCAGCTCGCGGGGCGCTGTGGGTGTGGAAGAGGTAGGCAAATGCTCGCCTGTAAACAAATCAGGGTTTTGCTTGAGCTTTCACGTTTGTCAGGGGGTGGAGAGAACCTGCAGCTGTCTGTACTGTATGCTGTGGAGGAAGAAAACATGCACACACACACACACACACACACACACACACACACACACACACATTTTTGCATTAAATAAACCTCAGTGTGGAGATTCCCCTCTTTCTTGTCAGCGTGTGTAATATCTTTCTAGTTTTTAATCTATTGATGTAATTTAATGCTGAGAATCTTTTACAAATCAGAGGAGGCTTCATGGTAGTTTGCTGATTTATAATTTGTGTCGGGGATTTGTAACATGTGTATGTCATTTGGGGCCACCACTAATCATTTTCATTATTGAGTAGTCTCTTGATTATTCTTTGATCAGTTGAATCCACTTCTATAGACCATGTCACAGGTGTAAAGGTAAACATCCCAATGGTGTCCCAGTTTATTTCCTGTGGCAGCTTATGTGGATGACATGAGCTGGCAGGACGTAAACATGGAGCTGTCGCCAAGCAATGCAATTACGTGGAAACGGTCTATAGATTGTAAAAAATAACAATATTGTCGGACCAACAACGGAAAAACGAAGCCAATTAGTATCGATTAAGTCATTGATTAATCAACTCATTGTGTTTGCACTCAACTCAATAGCACACACCACTAGTGCAAAATCTAAATGAGAAACCTTCTGAAATACTAGAGCTTAATTAAAGGGATAATTCAACATATATTTGCTCTCTTGCTGCCACGAGTGGGACCCAAACACAGGACAAGCACCAGAGTAGCACTGTAACACTCTGGTGAGGAGTGAAGATGTACTGCAGGTCGATGATGTGATGGGAGGTGGATGAGTGGGTGTGAGGTGTGTAGACTGAGAGGGTGGATGAGCCGATTGAGAAGACCGGACCAGCAGAAGTGAAGGAAGGCCACAGCAACACACACAACATACAAAGACGTAGAGAGACACATGAAGAAACGCAGGGAAGAGGAAACACGTGTCTCAAAATGCCGAACTATCCCTTTAATGTGAGCGTACAATAACAGCAGAATCAGTAAATAGAAATGAGGACTTCTCTTGTAAGGTCCACTTGTTTGTCTTTTTGTGGCTCTAGGTGTTTGATATCTTCCCGATATACGGTCATCTGCGACCTGGGGAGCAGCAGCAGGTTGTTTTCACTTTCTTTGGCCACGAAAACATCAGCAGAGAGGTGATAGCACAGTGCCGTGTAGAGGAGGGGCCGACGTATGAAATCCAACTCAGAGGAGAAGCATCTGTAATCAGCTACAGCCTTGACTCGACGCATATTGACTTTGGTCTGCAGGTATGTAAACAGAGCTCCTTTACCCAGACTTAATCTTCTCAGATCTCTAACCCAACAAGCTCTACCGATCTTATTATCCGCTGCAAAAACTGGCGAGAGGGAACAAAATTGACTTTGAATGTCACTGCACAGTTTTTCACACTTTGGTCTTTTGCGCCTCCACTCCCTCTTTAAGTATGCAAGCCATCCGGACCAGTTATCATTGATATTCAAAACAAGGGCGTATTGATTTCTGATTTAGTTGAAATGAGCGATTCAGCAGAACATTTCTCTGACCTTCCTGTCTGTTCAGCACTATTCTTTCTCTTTTATTTTCTCTCTCTCTCTCTCTCTCTCTCTCTCTCTCTCTCTCTCTCTCTCTGTTACTCCCCATGTTGTTTTCCTGGCTCAATTTAGATTTATCCATATTAGTCAGGAAATCCTAAAACAACCCCCTGTGTGCATGCACAACTTTAAACAGTTCCTGATTTTGAGCAACGCTTTTCAATCACTTTTCTTGTTTGTCTCTATCTCTCTCTGTCTTACTCTCACTTTCAACAGCCATATAAAAGTTCCATTATGCTCATATCACAGTAACAACTATTACAGTGACGCCATATCTTCTTTCATATTATATTCTAATGATAGTTATTACCATAAACCAAGAGGTTCAAACGGAGGCCAACATCATGCATGCTCTTTTCTAGAAACCATCGCTGTACTGTGTCATCGTTACAGAGCACCCACTCCACCAAAGAGACACTAGGTGGAGTGGTTTTACCAAAACCTTCTGCCAAAAAAACTAATTCACATTATCTCCAATGAAAATAAAGGCACTGGCAGTTTAAAATGCAATGTCGCCTCTCATCTCTTCTTCTTCCAGCTGTTTGATCACGAAGGGGAAGCTGAGGTGACCCTGAGGAATACTGGCAAGATGGGCTTTACGTTTAGCATCATAGGCCCTCAAAAGGAGGATGAGGAGGCAGGTGAGGAGGCAGGGGGACAGATGAAGGCCCTGGAAGAGGAGCGAAATGAGGAAGGACAGGACGTCATACCAGGCCGGCCCATGGTCATCCCCGCTATGGTGAGGTCATGTTGGGACTCTTTCAGATGTGTGTGGGGGTCGGGGGGTAATTTATTATGCATAGGTTTTTTTGTTTTTTTTTAACCATATTTTGTATGTGTTTCTTTCTGTGTGCCAGGGTTACGTTGATGCCGGTGCGGAGCAATGTCTGCGTGTGCTCTACCTCCCAGGCCTCCCCGAGGTGTTTGAGAAGCAGCTTCAGCTGCAGGTGGCTTTCCTGCCACCGCAGGTCATCACGCTGACTGGAGAGGGAACGTTCCCAAGGATCAGCCTGAACTTGCCACAAAACCTGTGTATGCATAGACATGCTCCCATACACACAGACATGACCATATCTGTACTCAACAAGCCAACAAGGATGAACATTTACAATGAAATATGTTTTTATTTACTATTATGCTTATTATTTAAGCCAAAAACTGGAATTCCCGTCTTGCGGTTGTATGCATACACATAACCCAAAATGCCCAAATGCAATTATGGTGTCAGTACTGTCACTAGAAGGAAATGTTCTCTTTGCATTGGAACGGACTATTGGACACTTATCAAGCTCAGTAAACAGCAGTAATGAAAAAGTGGTAAACATGTGGTGTCATAGTTTATCGTCCCTTTTGACTGAATTAAGTTCAGAGTAGGTAATCTTTGTGACGTGAGGAATTTCTTCAAATTTGGCACAAACGCCCACTTGAACTCAAGGATGAGCTGATTAGATTTTGGTGGTCAAAGGTTAAGATCGCTGTGACTTTATGTCCGCTCAGCTCTCTTGAAAGAGAAATCTCAGGAGCACCTGGAGGGAATCTCACTACATCTCACCTGGACTACAGGATGAACTTTTGATTTAATGGTCAAAGGTCACCGTGACCTCACAAAACACAATAATTCATTTACATTGCTAATTATGATAAATTCACACATATGTCTAATAGGATAAAATGATGAAGTGACAACATTTTGGACGGACATGGACGTAAACTGCAACATGACTGCTTGGCGGTGGCATGCACGTACTGCGCGGCGGTAATTCCAGTTGTATTAGCAAATCCTTCGGTTAATTGACAGGTCTCTATGCTAACAGACTCTGACACAAATATAACCCTTTGCATCTGCACTGATGTGGCGCTGTGATTCCCTTACAGCCGAGGAGTGTTACAGCGATGTGGTGCAGCAGGCCAGAACAGCTGTGGAGGGAGAGGAGCTTATGAATGGAACCGCCGGAGGTGGAGGAGATACAACCGAGGCCAACCGCACCCTCACAGTCAGTGACTGAGATAAAAAAAAAAACATAGATTTTATGCATTGACAACCTTATTTCTAGTATTGTCTTCCAAAATTGGTGCCATGTGTGTTTCTGGTAAGCACACTGTATGTAGTGTAGTGGAAACTGTACAATGCTTTTTTTAGTACAGGAAGAATAAGTGACTCTAGATGGTTTAAAACCAATTCAACATAACATTCAATTTAATTCAATTACATTTATTTTGTATTGCCCAAAATCACAAATCACAAATTTGCCTCAGAGGGCTTTATCATCTGTCCTGGGACCCTCACATCGGTACAGAAAAAACTCTCCAAAAAAACCTTTAACGGGGAGAAAACAAAAGAGCCATTGAATAACACAATACTAAATTGATGTTATATTAATGTTGTTTCCTGTTTAAAATGCTTAATGAATATATGTATGAATGTATATAGTGTATAGTGCATGCCCCAAATATATTTCCTTACAATAAGGGCATGGCAGTACCACTACATCTCTGCTCTCAGTAACCAACCTATTCCACAGGGTTTTCCCTGCTTCTTATCTGTGCATTGATTTTCCAGGGCGTAGACAAAAGCCATTGAATTACAATAGAAATTGCTATTTTCTGCTCATCCCCTCAGTATTTATTCATGGTTTTGTGTGTTGCCCCAACCGCTTCCCTGACATTCCCCGTGTCTGAAATGAAAATGCAAACATTTCCTTTGCAGATAAGGATAGGACAGATAAGGACTGCCATACCTTAGCATAAACTTGCAAATAGGCACCATTACCACCTTATCCACGAAAAAACCCTGACCTCAGCGACTTTCTATTGCTCGGCCTGGCTCGACTCTCTCCGGCACCCCTCATCCAAACAGCTTCTCACTTGACATTGTGCTCCCTTGGGTCCTCCTGAGCATTTCACCTGCCATGATAAAGGTGCAATGCTAGAGTGTACGTGTCATTTGGGTGCGAAAGCTCCCACGAACATCGACAGAGAGCGAGCTGTACCCAGGATGCCGTTTTGTAACAGTTAAGTCCCCTTTCAATACTTTACATCCCATCGATCTAAAGAGCTCACGCTTGACACTACGATGTGAAGTCGATCGGAGGAACGGTTGTGGAGAAAATGGTTACATACAGACAGACAGACTGCTTCCATTTTAGTCAGGTGGTGTGAAGAGAAGAGGAGGGCAAACTGGTTCAAGATTTTTGCTTGATTATCCATTATTATATTTAGACACCTATAAATGCATTCTAAAGTCAAAATTACAACGTGGCCGGTCAGAATAATAATAATTATTATTCAATTATGATGCGTCAAGGGAGAAGAGCAATTCAAAGTACCTCCAAATTCATTTGTTTTTGTTAAAATACCTCAGATCTACCGTTTTATCCTAAAATAGCTTCGTTGATACTTAATACAAAAATCTGCAATCGTTTTTTGACTAGTCGAAACATAAGGATTTCTGTTGGTACATTTTGTCAAGTCGGTCAAAGGTGAAGAGAGCAAACACTTCTGTTTGTGGACCTAAACGGACAGATTTGAGCCGGTGTCGTCTGTAAGAACCTGGATTAAATTAGAACATAGTCTCTGCTCTTCCTGGACACCAAGACGGCAATGAGAAGAAGCCGAGCCAAAGACACCCAGGACTTGTTGCCGGGACATAGTTGTTGCGGGGTTGTTGTGTGAGTGGCCTTATTGTTGTGCAAAGTGTGTATAGCCCAGTTAATTGCCTTGGCTGGCGTCCATGAAATCTTGAACATTGCGTATTAAATCTGTGCAAGACTCTCACACAGTGTCTAAAGCTAAAGTAGGACTGGCACTGGAGTTATGAAAGTAAAAAGTGAGGATATCTTGAAGTTTGAATATTACATCTGCTTGCTGTTAAGAGCTCCAAACTGGGCATGTCATTTGCTTTGACGTGGAGGTGCCTCGAATTATTGTCCTCACCGCTGAGGCCGTGCTGTTTGGTGCTCACGTAGCACTCCCATACTTTTTTAGTAACTCTGGAGCGTTTAATGTACCCTTCCTTCTGTCTCCCTCTCCCTTCTCTCTTTTGCCTGCTGCCTCTAGCATGAAAAGCTGCTTCACATGGAGATAGAGAGGACGTTGGTCAAACGGAATGCTCTCGCTGTGACCGGTAGCCTGCTGGAGCTCAGAGACTTGCAAGGTTCCTCCAGAAAGTGGCACAAACTTAGCCAGTATGTACACACACACACACACACACACACACACACACACACACACACACACACACACACACACACTTTGGTTGAACAGATGGCCCACTCACTGGTCTGAAAGAAGAACTGTGTTGGGGAATTCAAAGAGTTTGGGTTAATGACTGATATCTGGCTGGGTAGGTTTTTGTTCTGTGGTACTTGTGTAAATGTATGGATGTCATAGTGTGCATTGACTGTTTTCACTCATACCATTCCACTCAATGGTCCCTTGTTTACTATGACGTATGAAATAATCAAATTGATTTATTAAGTACGTCTTTTCTCTCCCCCAGGTTCCTCCTCCCTGAGTATGTTTTGGATTTTGGTTGCGTCATTCCAGGCAACGTCCTCAGTCACACTGTGAATGTGACCAACACTGGTTCACTGGCTGTGTCCTTCCATGCCAATGGCAAACCTCTAGCTGGAACAGGTAACATAATTCACAAACTTCAAACTAGCAGAACAACGTGGTGTGATGATGCATCTGGCATTCATAAATCGGCAGTGGTTGAGCTTCAGGACACACAGAAAGTACATCGGAAACTAGAAAAACAATGCGTCAATCCGCCCCGTGATTCAGGTCCGCTTCAAAAATGTGTGTCTAGTCTCTCAGCGGCGGTCTTCAGGGAGTGAGGCAGAGTCAGCCGGCTAGAAAATTTTAATTAAAAATGTTTTGGTCTAAATCTGTGACTTTCAACCCACTCATTTGAATATAATAGATGGGGGGAAAAAAAACGAGCTGTGAAATAAATGTGGCATTAGGAAATAAAAGTCTCCTGAAATAAATAGGGAGAATGCCCTTTTTTAGAATAAGAACATATTTATTTAAACTATATTGAGTCATTTATTTATTTAAATGTATTGATATTCTTATTGCCTCATTTATTTATTTAAATGTATTGATATTCTTATTGCCTCATTTATTTATTTCAGGATTTATTTAATTGACACATTCATTTATTTCATAGGAATATTAGTTTATTTATTTATGTTTGTATTTATTTAATATTGAATGAAGTGACATTCCATAGTTAATAATGCTTTAGGGATACTGGTGGGTGGATTTTATTTAACTCTGGATTTAACTGTCCAGAGTATGTCCACTTTATTTAACTGTTTCCATGGTTTCCAGTGTTAACGTTAAGCTAAGTGAACCATCTCCTGGATCCAGCTTCATGTTTAACAGACAGATATGAGTGGCATGTATCTTCTCCTCTAATGCAATGCAGGACAGCGAACAAGAGGATTTCCTGAAATATTAAACTATTTTAATTAAGTTTACAGATTAATTTAGATATAATTTTGTTGATAAAAGCTAAAGTGAGATGATAGAACAGAAGAGGGATACGGATAAATGATGAACTTGAAGTGATGGATTGTCTCTGAAATGAATCCCTCTGTTTTTAATTGGATGTTTTATTTTCTATTTCCTCTCATTATTCTACATTTTGCCTTTATGAAATGAATAATACCTTGAGTGTTTTGTTGCCTCTTCAAAGGATTCAGTGCAGACGTTAAAAGAGTGAAAAACCTGCCCTGTGGAGAGACTCAGACTTTCACAGTTAAATTTGACCCCCAGAGAGCCAACCTGAAGATGGGGGACACAAGTGTTGTCATGCCAATACAGGTACACATGGGCACATTTCTGATTCAACGTAAAATGTCGACATAATTGACTCATTGTGTCCTCGTTTCTAAGTTGTCTTGGCTTGGCTTTACAGGTCGTAGGCGGCCCGGTGGTCCGGGTGCGGCTGTGTGCGGTGGTAATCGTGCCGGCCGTCACTGTTTCCACGGATACACTGCAGTTTGACACTGTGCAGTGTGGCGCGTGTCAGGTAAATACAGTGTGACAAGACACGGTTATGTCGCCCTGCAGAGGTTGCTTCTTATGTTCCACGATTGAATGAAAATGCAGCGTTGGAAGTTTGGATAATTATATAATCTCTGACACTGATTTGGATAATTACACAAATTGAGATCAAATCTTCTTTGACTGCCCTTTATATTTCAATCTGTGTTATCAACATGCAAAAGTAGGACAACAGGAAGCACAAATTCTGTATGCAGCTTAACACTGCTGGGTGTGTGCGTGGCACTCTAATGAGCGGCACTAATTAGAGACCAGTGTGCTGCCTCACTGTGGTGCCATCTTGCGGACAGATCAGGACATGTTCATCACGGATTTCCCTCACTAAGCTCATACACTTGAACTGCTTCAACGTGGTTGTGGCTATGCATCTTTGAATACATCAGAGCATTGCGATTCGTGATTTTATGCTGAAGCAGCATGAACACCATGAATATCAGTTCATTCTATTGTAGTCAAACGGACATGAGAATGCACTCAGGTTGTTGTTGTTGTTGTTGTTGTTTGTTTGTTGTTCCCCATCAGATGAAGAC
Source organism: Cebidichthys violaceus (assembly GCF_023349555.1). Taxonomy (NCBI): domain Eukaryota; kingdom Metazoa; phylum Chordata; class Actinopteri; order Perciformes; family Stichaeidae; genus Cebidichthys; species Cebidichthys violaceus. The sequence goes on from NW_027176761.1 coordinate 883,443, forward strand.
AATACAGCTGTTTAATCGTGAGTCTGTGCCGTGCTGCTGGAGCATAGCTGAGAAGGGGAAGCCTCTCGAAAAGGTATAACCGCTGTCATTTTATGGACAACTCAATATGTTATTTGATCTCCAGGTAACACAAAACTACCATCTTTAGCTTTAGGAAAAAGAAGGGTTTGGAATAGTATCGAAAAAAGATAAATAGACATAACTGCATTCGGTGTTCTTGCTCTCTGCCAGCGTAAAAAGGACGTGCAGATGCAGCGACCAGCTCCCGTGGTGTTCAAGATGATCCCCAGCTCTGGCATGCTGTCCCCTGGTGAACGAGTCAATGTCCAGATAACGTTCAGCCCCGCTGAGGGGGTAAAGAGAGCTTAATTGATTTTAGACATCGGCACAATACGCAGCAGAGCGTCATGGCCGTTACATGGATTGGTGACCTACTGCACGTGTCTCTGCAGCATCCTTACAACATGCAGCTACTGGTCCGTGTGGCTGAGAGCAGCCAGCAGGTGTTCATTACAGCCCAGGGGCAGGGTGACGAGCCACATCTCCAGTTCTGCCCGTCGGTGCTGGAGCTGGGGCCATGCATGCCTGTCGCCACTGAGGTGGAGGGTGAGGTCACCGTCAAGAACCCCGGCCCTTTCCCCGTTGAGTTCTACTCCCTGGAATTTGACAAACAGTATCTTGAGGAAGAAAAGGTACCTCGTTTATAATGCATAACATCACGGAAAGTGAAGTCGCATGTTTTTACCTAATCTTTCCAACCACTCTTTGCCTCTTGGAGATGTCCTCTCTTTTATCTTATTTCCTCACCTGGTCCCTCACAACTTTTTTAATTTTCTTCTGTCCGTTCCTTTTTGTGTTTTCTTCCTGTCCTGGTTTCCTTCTCCCTCCCCCTCTCTTTCTCATTACTTCCTCCCACGTAGATCCTGCGTCTGATGCAGGGTTATGATGAGAACAACATATTACTGCTGCCTCCCAGAGCCCCTGGAGAAAGTCTTCCCACAGAACTGCTGGAGTACTACCAGGAGCACTGCTCCCAGCGGAAAGACGACGGTAGCTTCAGGCGCACGCGATCATTAAGCACTGAAATCATATACCTAAAGGTGTCGGCATATAACGTGTGCATACCTGTGTTAATCCAATCTACCTGTGTGCAGCAGAACGGAAGGAAGGCCTGGATGAAGAAGAAGCCGTGATGGGTGACACAAACGAGGAAGGAGAGAGGTCAAGACAAAACGATGCCCACTCACCAGACAGCAAAGTGGAAGAAGTGCACACTTTAAATGTGAAACCAGCTGAACTACGTGAGTACAAGGATGTTAGATACAGAACTTGAAAGTAGCCTGAGCTGAGTGTGTTGAAGTAACGCTTGTTCTTTCAGTCGATTCGGAGATGACCACAGAGGGAAGCAGTGGGGGGCTGGGGCAGCTAGAGATGACCCCCGTCTCCAGAGCAATCGCCCGCCACATGTGTGTTGATCTGTCACCTGAGGCTCTGGCTGCACGCAACCGCAAAGGCATTGCTATTATTGTATATGGAGCCCCACTGACAGGTGATGCAATTCATTGACTAATTAATCAATTATGTGTTGTAAATCGAATAAAATGATGTTACCTAATTAGCAGAATCATCATATTTTAATCAAATAAAATGCCCCTGGAACTTAATTTAGACCCAGGTCCTTGCAGTTGAAACGCAATGAGTTCCTCAAAAGAGACTTCAGAAAGAAAACTTTTTTTTTCACCTGCTGTCTTGTTCACCTGATCCTAAGTCATAAACACAGGAGAGAAAACAATTTAGATCAGATTCAAAAGGATCACCCACATTTATTTTTCTAACTTGCCTCTCAGGGCTTCCGTACTCTACAGTACACATATTATATACTGTTGAAATACCCAGTGACCTGGGATTGACGAGTATGTTTTTGTAAAATCGTGTGTGTGTGTCGGTTCTCCACTTTAGACAACGGCAGCACAGTGGCTGCTCTGGCACGTCACTACGGAGGGGCGTGCCAGAGTGTTGATGCCGTGGTTACAGAGGCGCTCGTAAAAGGCACTTCACCTGTTAGCCTGACTGCAAGACAACTCTATGACTGTGCTGCGGCCCAGTATGCTGAGAAGAAGCCTGAGGAGGCTGGTAAGAACAAAACACTGTGTGTGTGTGTGTGTGTGTGTTCCGTTTGGGGAGTTGCAGGAGACTAGAAGTGAGAGAAGTGGCTCGTGATGGACAGACTAGCAATGTTTTTCCGTACTTTCAATGTGCCGATTAAAAAGGCATTTAATCACCAACCACATTACAGGAACGGCTCAGTAGTCAACAATAAAAGACTGCGATTACAGTACTAAGCAGTCTTCTGCTCGTAATCAGGCATTGATAATCTTCTATAGTCAGACAGGACACCACTGCAGAAGAGTGGAGTGTTGAGTAACATTGGCAAATGAAGGCGAAAGTAAACTTATACTTCTGCTTTCAGGTCAGACCACAGAACCAGGACCCGCAGCAGATCTAGAAGCCTCAGAAGCAGCTCCGCCTTCAGCTCCAGCTTCACGCGATGCTGTGGAAGTTCCTTCAAAACCCAGTGAGGACGGCTTCAGTGGAAATGACTCCAAGGCTCCTCAGGAGACTGAAAACACACACCTTGCCCTTTGCCTGGTACATTTTCTCATCCTCTGTCTTTTTAGTGTTATCTCTAACCATTGTAATCCAGGTTTGTGAATTGGACTTTTTTTCGGTATGAATCTACTTGAGACATCTTTATCTTTGCAAGGCACATTTCTCTTTTAAAATATGGGTTGAAATGAAGTACAATATAATAATTGAATATAAAAAAGCAATTGTTTGGTTGTGGTTTCTCTTCAGGCAGGAAATGTGACCTCACTCAGCAATCTCTTGCCTGAACAGCTATTGGTTGATATCCTGAGAGAAAGATTTCAGGTAAGTTTACACACAGTTTTTCTTGTAGTTTTGCAGTTTATTGTATCAGATATGTATTATGTGTAATACTTAAAAGGTGTTTCACTTAAGTGTCATTTGTGTCTTCTCATTTTCTTTTCTTTGTCTTGTCACTGTCACGGCGTCCTGATAACAGCTAAGCGACTGTCACCGTGGCATCGTGATTGACGGCCTGGAGTGTGTGTACGCTCAGTCAGCAGCCAGCACGCTGCAAATTGTTCTCAGGGCCCTTAATAACCGTAAACACATCTTTGTTGTCAACCTGTCTGACTCCTACGCTGCCCTGAAGGCACGGGAGAAAGCACAGAGAGAAGCCGCGGGTAAAAAAAAAGAGAAATGCTCCAGCCAATACATAAATTCTATTACAGAGGTCATAAATCAGCAAAGTTATTGTATTTTTTATGTCTAATCAGAAGGGTTCATGGCACTGTAAAGTATGTGGAACTGTCTGTGTGTGTGTGTGTGTGTGTGTGTGTGTGTGTGTCCTTCAGAGGCTCTGCAGAAAGAGAAAGCTGACAGGGAGGAGCAGTGGCTGCAGGAGCTGGATGAGGAGAAGTATGACGCTCTGCCAGGGGAGGAGAAGGAGCGTATTCACCAGCGACTGAGAGAGAAGCGCAGACAGCAGAAACTCAGGTACTGACTGGAAAGTGGCCCAACACATCTGAACCTAAAACCGTAGTTTTTCTGAGGTTTGCTAATACCAGTGTTTTAAGTCGGATTCATCACTCTCTCCTAACTGGACAAACTTTTAATATCGTCATCTTCACATTTCAAATGATTATGAATGCAACCCCGATGCAGAAGGAGCACCAAAAAGAGATGATCAAAGAAACAACACAGTAGTTATGTAGGAATAAACTATACAGGAAAGCGTATACAGGAAAATAAAGATCAAATAGATATCAGATGTGTCCGCATACCTGGATGAAAACCTCATTTAACGCTCCAGTTCTTCATGTTGTGTGCATGACTGTACTTGTCTGTACTAATCTACAGATTAGTTTTTTAGTTTTTGATCACAAAAAAGTAATCAAACTGTTGGGGCTCTTGGTAGACGCAGCTTTCACCAAAAAAGTGGTGATATTTAAAAAAAAAAAATAAAACCGTGTGAATGTGTGTGCGCCTGTGTAAAAGGGAGCTCAAGCATAAAGCGAAAGAGGAGGAAGAAAAGAGGCTCCAGGAGGAGACGAAAAGGTTGAGGGAAGAAGAGTTGAAGAAGAAGAGCAGAAGGGGCGGAAAGAAGGATTCGAAACAATTGTTGTCGAGGAAGAAGAGCTTGCTGGAGGGGAAGCAGGTCTGTATATGTATTCCATACCAACACTCCTTAATGAACAAAACCCTGCGTGAATAACAATAATTTTGGTGATCATGGAACTAATCAGTTTGGTTTCCAGTCAGCAGATGCATTGAATCTGCGGCAGATGTCTTCCTGTCACAACTCTAAAGAGTCGCTCGTGGACGCCAGAGAGCAGCAGAATTCAAATGAAGGTCCAAAGAATCCGCCTTTTGTTTAATGCTGGACACAAAACATTCTCCAATATCTTGGCACCAGGACAATGTGAATGATATGAAGCAAATAGTAGTATATAGACTGTAATCTGAGTGGTTAGTTGCTGACATATGGTCCTCTTTGCTGCTACAGTGCATCATAGCAAAGAGGCGGATGATTTACTAAAGCAGACGGAAGAAACCAAAGCCGTGCATGCAGAGTCTCCTCAACCCTCAGACCAGCTGCAGAGAGAAAAGGTAGGTTTACACTACAAATACACTGTGTGGTACTATAGAATAGTATCAGTAGGTACTGATACTTACATGTACCTACAAGGGAACAATGCGTGAATAACGGGTACAAATGTGAGGTCTTTTGAAGGTATTTTATAATTAACTAGGAGGGACTTTGTTTTCAACTACTAGCTACTTGTTCTAATACTACTTGATATGCTGACGATAACAAAAAGAGGATAGGCCAAATAACAACTGGGTACATTTGTGTTTGTGCCACGGAACAAACAGAAGTCCAGGGAAAAGAGTATTGTCAGGAACCTACTGCAGAGGCATAGCCTATATGCTAACTACCATTTATGTTCTAAGTAGTTGTAATTGCTGTATGGGGTACAACATTGTACTTATAGGAATTAGGAAGCCTGAGGTGTTACAGGTTTATATGAAACTGTTGTTGTTGATGTTGTCATAGAGTACAGTAAGTAGAACAGTTGTTATGCTGAGTTTCTACGATGAATACAGCTGGACTGAGAACCAGGAGGGACATTCTAACGGCCAAGGCAGTGGTAGGGCACTCTCAAGGATAGTCCCCCTCATGCATCCGATAGTTAAAAGAATACCTACAATATTTTAGTACAGTTCTCTTGTTCCTACATGTATTTTAAAAAATGTAATCACTATCAATCTCACTATGGACCCATCTACAGCAGAAATGATTGATACTCAATCACAAACTTTGCAATCATAACTGACTTGAAGTATGTTTTGTGATTGGATCTCAAGAGTATAGAAACTGCGGCGATGAAGAGGCCAACAGAAGAAAAAGAGTTGAAGAAAAGTAAAACGGGAGGAGAGAGAGATGATAAAGAAGCTTCGGTGAAGAGGAGCCCGTCTGGTGGGAAGGAGGTCTGTACGATCACCACGTTCACACGCAAACAAACACGTACTCTGTTTGCGGTGATTTAAAAAACGTTTTTTTTATTTTATTTCTTCTTCAGTCAACAGCTGCACCGGATGTTCGTCGGACGTCTTTCTGTGACAACTCCAAAAAATCACAAGTGGATTCAAGAGAGCAAAATCATTTAAATGAAGGTGCCAGCAGATGTAAGGAATCCCAACATGAGTTAATGCAGGACATAAAAAAACGTTCAGCATATACTGTAAGAAACGATGATGCACTGTTTAACCACGATGGCTGATTCTTACAGTAGTTTGTACATATGTTGGTAGGAGGAGGGTTAAGCTCACAACTTACTTACTTACATGGCTTACAATTTTATTATAAGACTTATTTTCAATCCATGAGGCTCTCCAAGCCCAAGATGACGTAATCGAATGAATTGTTAAGTGATAACTGTTTCAGGGCTCGAAGAAATATATATATAAAAATAAAAACAACTCACACAGTAAGCTAAGGAATCAGTGTCATTCTGATTCTGAAAACTAACAACATGTAGCCCGTACCATTTACAAGATAAATGTCATGATCAGAAAATGATTGTGTATTATTGTATGTATTAATATTGGCTTTGCTAATACAGTGCATCAAAGCCAAGAGGCGGATCATTCACCAAAGAAGGCAGAAGAAGCCAAGGGATCAAAAACAGAGTCTCCTCTTCCTGCAGGCAAGCTGCAGGGAGAAATGGTGAGTTTATTAAGGAGCAAAGGCGCCGCCACACTGCAACGCACTCCATCATAATGTCAGAAGAGAAGTTACCCATTTCATTACAAATGCGCTCTATTTAAATACTCTTTGTTAAGATAATACTTGCCATGCATTCACACAACTGCATACGTTTTGTGTCACTTGAAAATTAGACTGACTGTCTTCCATTTGTATTTGCACTCTTGCAGCTCTTGAAAGCTACAATTGTTCATACTGTCAAACTTTGCTCTGCATCCTGGGGATATACACAACCATTCAGTGTCCTTTGACAACAATTAGAGTGAGATGATCACAACCTGTAATTGGTATCATAAAATTGGAATTTGCAGTTAATACTTAAGTAATAATTAAGTAAAGACAACTCATGTAATTTATTCTGTTGCCTCAGCCACTCCAGAAAAAAACATTAAATGCTGTTAAATGCTGATGTAATACCCTTGATGTTTGGACTATCCAGCCAATCCAGTCCATTGTGGATGAGCTGCAGTCTCAGTTCCGTGCGTATGAGCAGAGCCAGGAACAGGTGGAGCACATCTTGCAGCACTGGGACCGAGCCCGGGGCCTGTTGCTGGTCCCGCTCCCCGGTGAAGAGGCCCCCTCGGTGTCAGAGGACGCCCCAACAGAGAAGCAGGTGTCGTGTTTTCTCTATAATTAAGTTAAGACTGCCTGGAAAAATGACGACCATGATGCTATTCTTCTTTATCCTCTCCTAAACTGCTGCCTGCCGTTCAACAAGCCTGTTGCATTTTAAATAACATTGGAACACTGGGCCGTTCACGGTGACACCAGACTGCTACAGGATTACCATATAGAGATCTACACACATCAATGGGATTATAAAGATGCATACTGATCTGCCGCGCGTTCACAACATTGCAGCATGGCTTTACGTGGCACAAAAAACAAAATCACATTCCATTAACGCAGCCTTACTCGGATTAATAACTGTAATATAATTCCTGTTTTAGAAATTGTGATCTTTTACACTATTTGTTGCCTGGGAAAAGTAATGATATTACAGAATGTGTTACTAAGAAATGTGTTGCTGCAAAACATTGGTCATAACACACCAATGTGACGCATCGTCACCCTGTGTGCACAGACCGCTGTTGGCAAGAAGAGCAAGAAAGCCAGCAGCAAGGTCTGGTCTCCAATGCCCAGTCAGACGGCAACATCAGCTGTAGCAGACACGGTGCTTCCACGGGACATTATCCCTCATATTGTCCTGAATGTGACAGGGAAAGACTGTCCGAGTGCTGCAGAGCTGCTCAAAGGCAGCACCCTGCCTCCACTGGTCGAGGTACGACTGATTTTTCTGTTTTTGTAGTGAATATAATTTACCGTAAAAGTTGTCTATTCCTTGTTTTTTTTCATCGGTTTACCACCATTGCCTAATCTGTTTCCTTCTCTCCTCTGATCTGGTTAGGTGTTGGACGATTTGGGGTTGGGACCCAGCGGCCCACCCATCCCGCCTCCCACCACTTTCTTGATGGTTCCTTTTCCCAAAAACAGGGAGCAATCTAACAGTCAACTCACCTGTAGCTGTTTCACCTTCCTGGTTCCCTCAGGGCTGGACGAACAGGACGAGGAGAAGAAATATTCGGTGGAAGATGTGCGAGCATCAGTTGTAAAGGTGATGGTTATTTCACACCACATGAATATATACGCTAAAACACGCAAGTGCAAAATGACCAGTGTGGAAGTGACAATCGTTTCCAAGAAGCAGCAGGATTTACAGGAAATGTGCTACCAATTTACTGTAGAAACTGATCAACATCTAATATTGAGCGTGGTGTTTGTGTGTGCACATTAAAGAAAGAGGCAGCAGCAACAGTTCCCAAAAGTCGCACCAAGGTCAGCATGAAGGAGGTGGCAGTTACAAAAATCAAGGAGAAAAAGAGCAGAGAGAGTCAGAAGGGCAAGAGACAAACTTCAGCCAAGACAAAGGCAAAGGACCCGGACCGGCCTCGCTCATCTCTGTTACACGTCGCCTCCTCCTCTGACTGCACTGAACAAGACCAACACCAAGAAAACTTAGAGCTGAAGCGCAACCAGAGGCAAGGGAAGACACAGACACAACACACAGACACACTCCACAAATAGTGTTTCATTCTTTGCTATGTTGCTGTTGTTTGTACTAAGTGTGTGTGTGTGTGTGTGTGTGTGTGTGTGTGTGTGTGTGTGTGTGCGTGCAGCCTGACAACATTTCGGTGGGTTGTACCAGCCAACGGTGAGGTGGTTCTGAAGATCTGGTTCTACTCAGACTCCCCTGGGAGGTTTGAGCAGACCTTCAACTTTGAGCTACTGGGGACCCGGAGACTCTACCAGCTCCTCTGCAGAGGAATTTGCACCTATCCCTCCATCTGCAAAGACTACATGTCAGTCAGCATTGTTTAATAACTTAATGCAGAAATATAAACGGTGAAGAAAGAGGGGATGTTACAGATACAAAGAGACACTACACAATAATTACATTTTCATGTTTCACCCAATATTTCTAAATAAAGTAGTGACGTCAGTGTTCTAGCCGGTTTCCATTTCCTGAAGAAAATGCTTGTTAATGCTGGCAGCTGAACAAGGCTTTGCTGAAAATTGAGAAATTTGAAATGAATTGGCCCAAATGTATTGCACTGCACTGCTGAGATTCATGGGAACTGAAATGTACAATTAGCACAATTAGAAGCTGAACTGCATTACCTAACAAACATCCTCTATTTCTTTCTTTTAAGAATAAAAAAAATATATATATATATATTTTCAATTCTCTTTTAATGCATGAAGGTTTGACTAAATGTGATTTCAGTTGGACTTAATGTTACCATTTATGCTTTCCTCAGGACTCTCTTTGCCCACAGTAAGAAGGCACCACAAATGGAGGAAGGGCTCCAGAAGACTTACGCGATTAAACCTGGATGCTTTGAGTTTGGACCATTACTCTGTGGCAAGACCAGAGACAGGTGAGAGGCAGAGTGATGGCTGTGAATGTTGCAGTGTGTTGGTGTCAGTCTTTGCCTTTATATTTACAGATTCACACGTGTCTGTGTCTGTGTAGATACAAGGAAAATAGGTACCCAGAGAACACGGAGCGACTAGTGATTCATAACAATTCAGGCCTGGAGGCTGAGGTCCAGTTCCATTTCCTGCATGACAGCCAGGCCACCACATATCTGCTGGACCCCCCAACCATGACTCTCAAACCTGACCAGAAACAGGTACCATACAGATCTTACGGCACAGGGAAATACAAGATTGAGAATATGTTGGTCTCCATTGTAGTTATACGGATGCTTCTAATACTATAACATGCGTTGGTAAATGTAAATATTCTCCCGTCCTGCTAGGAGTTGACAGTGTGGGCCTACCCAACAAAACTGGGACAAATGAAGGACAGCGTTGTGTGCCAAATCAAGGACAATCCAGAGCTTGTCATCATCAACCTCTCCTGCTGGGGCGTCCGGCCGGAGCTGGAGCTGGACAGCAAGCATTTTCACTTTAAAAGGACTTTGCTGCACAGGTACCAAAAACATAGAATACTAATTCAGGGAAGAGAAATTCCACAATAGCTTGACAAGTGATTTTCACGAAGCACAAGTGAACCCCCTCCAAAAAGGAAGCGGCGTGATAAACAACAGCGTTATATTCAAATTCCTGTGTAAACTTAACTGTCTACGCCTTTGTCCTTTTTTCTCGGTCAACCTTCCTTCTCTCTAGGCGGGACAGCCGCAGCGTGACGCTGCATAATAAGACGGCTCTGCCGGTGTCTTGGAGACTTCAGGGTGTGGAGGAGTTGGGTGATGAGTTCAGTGTGCCACAGGATCAGGGCATTGTCTCACCCAACTCCTCTTTCCCGCTGAGCTTGCACTTCAGGGCCAGGAGGCCACTCCACATTAAGAAGATCTTACGTCTGGAGGTGTAGTAAAACTATAAAAGTACACATGCTGTGATGAATAATAAATGTAGCTTACAGAGTCAGTGAGTCATAGAGTTTTGAAACAGATATGTGTCAAACTAGGTATTTCACATATCAGTTTGTATGTATATACAGTATGTGCTGTGTGTTTTGTTCCAGGTATACGATGTGGAGATGATTCTTGGCATCGTGCACACAGAAAACCTTCAGGTCACAGCTGAAGCCTATGACATAAACCTAGAGATTGTACCAGGTAAGAACTGGTAGAGCTTACAAATATACATAACACATGTAATTCAGACTGATATTTTAACCCAGAATCTTCTTGCAGTGAGGTGACAGTGGGTTGCAATGATAATTAAAATGATACACTTGTTTCTGTAGCAGATGGCTGTGTGGACTTTGGAACCATCAAAGTCTTCGAAAATGCCGAACTGTCTCTCAGGATGAAAAACCAAGGGAAATATGAAATAGCCTACAAGTGAGTTTGAACTGCTACTTTTGGACTTTTAAAGTATCAGTTTGGGTTTCACGTCACTGCAAGTGAACTACCGTGGAACTAACAACGTTGTTTCACTTCTTCTCTTCCCACAAGGTTTACACTGCAGCAGACCGACCGAAACCTGGACTCCATTTTCATGGTGTCCCCCCAGAGTGGGACTGTAATGCCCCACGAGAAGCCCACAACAGTGCAAGTACTCTGCAGGCCCGATAGAGAAGTCTTAATTAGAGAGCAACCTGTCCTGTCTTGCCAGGTCAGAGTCATACGACGGTCCTAATGATTACAGCGGTGGAGGTTGAACTGTATATTCATGGTCATTCATGGAAACAGTTTAGAGCTCACTCAAGTTAAGATTTCCTCCTCTGCAGGTGATTGAACCCAGCATTGGGAATGGAGGAGAAACCGTAGGTACCATAGACATCAAGGTTTCAGTCAAGTCTGTCTTCTCCAGGTTAAGGCTTGATTCATACTATCTCTTTTGTGTAATATGCATTAGTATTTAAGGAACAATATTACAATCAATTCAGATTGCGTCATCTCTTTGTTTTTTTTACCATTTCACATTTGCACATATTCTGAATTGCTGTGTGGTCCTTTTAGGTACAAGATCACACCTGCATGTGACCTCAACTTTGGCCCACTGGTCTATGGCTGCAAGAAAAGCCAGAGCTTCACTATTGAGAACAACGGAGACTTTGAGACCTGTTTCACCTTCCGCCGCATGATCACGGACCCTGCGCCACCGGGGAAGGCAGGGTAGGAGGACAGAACACTAAGTCATACACGAGGGCTGATACTTTTCTAAAAGTAAGATGGAATGGAAGTCATTAAAACAAATAAAAATCACAAATCAAGTTTTAAAGTAGTGGAAGTTTAAAAGCGGAAGCTCAGTCCAGGTGTTCTTGGCTTGTTGATGAGATACTGCACATTCTAAATCATGTCTGCTGCCACAGGTGAGAAAATCCCATATTAAAATGTAATATACCGGAGAAATGACGTTTCAATGAAACATTGTGTTGCCAATCCCTCCAAATGTTTGTTTTTTCCACCTATTGATAGATAGATAGATAGATAGATACTAACTTTATTGATCCCGCGAGGGGAAATTATTTTGTTACAAGCAGCAATAGGTTACAGAGCAAAATTGGTGGGAATGTGCTGCTTTTATGATGATGAGTCATCATAAGTGAAAGTAAAACAAATTAAAAACAATACAGATTACAATTGCCAATTCATATGACTCGGGTTTATGTAATTCCAATTCGGTGGTGAGCAAGACCAGAGCCATTAGTGTGGTGGTGGTGGCTTTACAGTGAACGGTATCGACAATCGGTACCTAACTGAAAACTAATGTGGCTTGTGTTCAAGATCACATGTCTCTGGTACTTTAAATTGTTTATTACATTCATTGTAATAAACAAATGATAAATACAAAAAAAATAAAACAGCTTGTGCATAAATTACAATCAAGGTCTCAACTGCTGCTTGAAGTGAAGTGATGACAAGCTGAAGGTCTTAAAACTGTCATAGTCCTTCTCCAGAATCAGTTTGCTTCAAGATGTTCAAAAGAAATGTGTTTGTGTCCCTGTGTACTGGTCTCAGGGGTCCAGGTAGGAAGACGCCTCAAGAGAGCCATTCAGAGAGGCCCGCTACCTCCAGTAGCAAAGTGAGGCGTGAGTCCATCCAGAAGGACAAGATCGTGTTAAAGGTGAGAGACTGCTGGTGGAGAGGGAGCCCATTTTCTCTCAGAGGTAATTGTTGAAAAAGCACGACGCGCTTGTTCGCTCCAATCTCACTGAGGTTTGGTATGAATCGATCAAACGTAATGTTAGCTTTGCTGATCTTACACATTTACGAAAGTATAGCAGACGTTTTTCACAGCAGCACTCTAACTTGTTAAACAGAGGTGTTTCTTATTGATTGATGGATTGATGGAACAAAACCATTATTTACTTTATTAAAGCTGCTCTTGAGGTCCATGTCAAAATACCAGGAGAGCTTTTTGTCTTTTATGTCTAAGACCTACGTTTTCATTTGCACAACAGAAGCCAATGAAAAAAAACATGCACAAAAAGACACCTTCCATCCATGTTCTTGATTGTGCTAGTTTCCCCCGCAGTATTCTCATCTGTACCTCACTGATCCTCCCTCGTTTCTCTCCAGAACCGCCTCACCGTGGGGGTGTTCTCAGTGTCTCCCTGCGCCCGGAGCTTGCAGCCAGGCTCCCAGCAGGTGGTGACAGTGGACTGTGTGGCTGAACAGCTGGGCAACTGTAACCAGGGTTTGCTCATTGACGTCAGTGACCGTGATCCTTCGGACCAGCCTGATGGCATACCGTACAGACTGCTGGCTGAAGTCTGCAAGCCAGGTGAGAGCAGTGAGATCTTACTCTGTCTGACTTGATTAACAAACCTGACCAAAGTTGTAAGGTTGAACTGATTAGAATTTGGTGGTCACCAAAAAACAATTTTGGTCATCACTCAGGGATTAATATGCCAACTATGACAATTTCACAACAATGTCTAATAGGATAAAATAATGAAGTGATCATTTTTGGTCGGACATGGATGTGAACTTCAACATGCCTGGTTAGCGGAGGCGTACAACGCAAGGCGGTAATTGTAGTTTTCCTTCTTTTTTTTGTCTCCCAGGTATAGCGTTAGACATGGCATCCATCTTTGAGGAACACCACCTGTGCCACAACAGCAGTCAGCTCTCCTCTGAGCAGTTTTGCAATGCTGAACGCATTTACGTCCGGGACGAGAACAAGTTTATTTTCAACAAAGTCCTGGTGGGGCGGACGGCCCAGGCCCGATTCAAACTCACCAACAGCAGCAAGGTGCCCTGTGTGCTCAGCTTGGCCCTCAAGTATGTTGGCGCTAAGGTAAGGCGTGTGAAGGATACACGGATAAATGCGAATGAATATTTGTGATTGTGGTACATGGTAGTTAGCATGTCCATACGGTGTTTCCTTACAGACGGGCCGTAGCGCGGAGGTTTTTGATTTGTCTGCTACAACACTGAGCATCCCCAGCCAGTCACACTTGTTCGCTGTGGTCACCTTCACACCTCAGGCGATTCAGCTCTACAGTGCTGTGTTCGAGGCCACACTGGAAGTAACCAACAGGTATGAGTTTATGACTGCGTATGCTACTTTACTGCTCTCTGTGCTGTCGATTGGTCCGTTCATTTCCACTACTAATGTGGGCGTGGTGACAAAATAGCATCACCTCTTGCCTTTCCTTGCTGACCACTGGCCACCTACTCTTCTCTCTGTCAAATCCAGTAGGACATCCACATTCAGGAGCCTTGTGGGGTTTTTTCCCCCGTTGATGATCAACTTCTTTGACTTCATGGCTTATGTTAAAACTCAATAACGGCTGGCTCAGTAGCTGTTATCTATCTGACTCGTGGTGAGACGCCACAGGATCTCACTATTAGGAACTCGGTAATGAACCCCCACAGAACACAAGTAAACCGAGCTGTCCGGAGTCAACTAACTTCACAATAGCACTGTACATTACTTCATACCTCCATTCTACCCTAAATCTCCCCCCTTCGGAGATGTCCTCCTCCTCCTCTGCCCAAACCTCCTGCCTCAGTGACGCGAATAACATATGACAATGATACAGGCTAATATCACAGTATGAATGTGAATATACATGGATACATTTCAAATTATGGATGTGATTGATTTTACACAAATATGTTTCAAGACACACATACATGTTTCTCCCACAGGAGCAAGGTGCTGGAGTTCGACCTCATTGGAGAGGGCAATCTGCCCAATATATGTGTGGTGCGTCCAGCTCTGAGGAACAGCAGAGGACGCCCAATGCTGCAGTTCACACAAGCGTTGGTAGGACGAAGACACACCCGGCCCCTGATGCTGCTAAATGATGGCAATGTTCCAGCTCAGGTGGGAGGAGACATATTCCTTTATCCTCTTATTTATTATAGATTTAGTGCATTTAAAAAACATAAATCACCTGTATTTACAACACATCATACAGTAGATATGCTACACAAAAAGGTGCTTTGTGGCTCTGTGTGTTGTGTAGGTCCAGATTGACATGCTGGATAAACATGGAGTGTTCACCCTCAAAGCTGCTCCTGGCAACACTTGCAGCTCCACCCACTCCACACAGATTGACTCAGGTACAACCTTAACCTGTAAAACTCCTCTTCACTTAAACAATTAGTAGTTAGCAGTTTGCTCAATGGAATTCATCAGGGATGACCCACGTCTTGACAACTCGCGTGAAAGACAAAGGTAAAGAGAAACAATATATTGGGTTTTTTTTAAGCTAGGTTCAAATTTAGTTATGACTCCTTATAGCTTTCATTATCGCACTTTGTTGGCATGATCCACACACTGGATATCATAAATTAATAATAATTCATATTCAGCAGGCTTTGTTTTCTAATGTGATAAGCTAGCTAACGTTATTAGCATCTTACCTTGGACCAAACAAAGCCATTTTTTGTTGATTTTTGATGGATTCAGCTGTGAGTGTGGTCTTCCACACTGTTTAAATATGTATTCAACATCGCTCCTCCGGCGTTCTTGGCTTCAGGAAGGCGAAAAATGAAACACTCTCCTCTGAATTTTGAGGATACCTGCTGTCGGACTCGCAGCTTCCATACACAACTATGAAAGCTTGACAGGCTCCTGCGCCTAAGTTTGTGCAACTTGTGTCATAATGCTAAATTATCAACAAATATGTATCAACAAATTACTCCAGAAACGTGTTTCTGGTTTCACTTGAAATATACTGTGATACTGGTGTTTTGCACTCAAAGTCAATGTTTTTCTGAGCTCATCATAGGCTTCTCTCCTATGCTAGAGACGGCCTTCGCCGTATTTCTTGTTGATGACACACTGCTCCTTCTTCCACAGAGCGTCAGTCGGTGCACCGAGCCATGCTGGGGCTGGACGTTAACGAGCAGGTGGAGCTTGAGGTCAGCTTCTGCTCTGACAAGCCCCTGAGTGTCGAGGCCAAGATGTCCCTGCAGGTGGAGGACAACCAGTACGGCAAAACCATAATACAAGTGACCGGAGAAGCTTACCAAGCAATCGTCTCTCATGACAACATCAGGCGGTCGTCGCAGGAAATCGATCAGGCCGATGAAGAGGGAGGTAAGAGAAGACAGGAGGGCAGGAGGCCTATCATCAGGTGTGACGTAGGTTCAATAATCAGGCAGTCCTTACCTGATTCTGAACAGAGAAATGCTGTAAGTGTTGTGATTTATTAATATGTAAGCTTGTTTCTTATCCAGGAATTTTTCTACAAAGTCTATTTCTCTCTCACAGGTAATTATGAGGTGCTGAATTTTGGGGACTGCCATGTAGATTGTCCCTATCAAGAGAGTTTCACCATGACCAACCACAGCAGCGGCCAAGTAGTGAGGTTTGAGTGGCCTCCTGTCGGATCCCATGTCTTCTTTTCACCACAGGTAAAGCATTGAAGGAAGGAATAAAGGTGTGGCTGTAGAACAGGTGTGGGTTTAAAAAAAACAAATGTTTTCATGAAAAGGACTCGGTCTAAAACACTGCTCTGTTTTTGCCGTTTGCTTAATATAATACTTGGCTGCACATTATCAAAAATAACCTTTTTCTTACAGGTGGGACACCTTCATGCTGGTTGTTCCAAGGAAGTGACTGTCACCTTTGGCTCCAATCAGCCAGTGACTCTTACCAGCCATCCAATAAGATGCAAAGTTAGTCAGGTGGAGTTCCAGCAGCCGCTGGAGCAGGTGGCGGACTGGGACGACGGACAGAGGACGGTGCAGTGGCTGAGTTCTTCCAAGCAGGCCTCAGGAGCACCACAGCAGCCTGTGAAGAATAAGGTAAACATGGCGACTGTGAAAGAGATGTTTGAAGAGAGAGTCACAAGTTCACAACAATTGTTGAGCGCACATGTTTGCGCGCAGGTGATAAAGACGGATCCTGAGCCCTGCTGCTCTGTTGTTGAGGGCTCCCAGTGGGAGTTGGAATTGCGAATCAGCGCAGTTTGTGACTACGTGAAGTTCAGCTGCAACACCGACACCATCCACTTCAGAGACACCATGCTTTACCAAACCAGGCTCCACCAGTAAGTCAGCCTCCACGTATATATGCTGTTTCATGAAACCGACATTTACTATCAGCTAGCCAGTGATACTCCAGAAAGATTTTTAAATGTATTAACTATACAAATATATGTTGTTCCAGCAATCCTGAAGGGTCAGATACTTAAAATGATACTCATGTTGTTTGTGTGTGTGTGTGTGTGTGTGTGTGCAGACTGCAGATCGTGAATCATGGCACTGTCAAACTGGAATACTCCTGGCAAGTCCTCATGGATCCAGGGAACAACATAGTAAACCACGACCAAGGAGGTATTACTGTACAGTAATCCTTGATTATCAGCGTTAACTGTTCTCACTCTTCTTGAATTCAATATAGCTATTTACATGTTAATGCTTTTCAAAAAGGGGGTTTGAAACTGTGTGTAAATGTGAACATGTGTTCGCCATGACAGAAGGGGCCCTCGCCCCTCGACCAGGCAGCAGGTCAGGAGCCCGTCCTGCCAGCGCTCTGGCCAGCGTGATGTCTCTTCTGACGGGGAATCCAGAGCTTCTGCCCATCAGCGTCGAGCCCAGCATGGGGGCCGTAGCGCCCGGTTCCTCTCAGAATTTCAGCATCCGCTTTTCACCTGTGGAAGTGGCCCAGTTTCAGGGCAGGCTGGTCAGCAGGTACGGTAAATCAAAAAAAATAAACTAGTTATATAACAGTGAAGTTGTGAATATTCTATGCCATAGCTCCTCAACCTCAGCCAAACCGAAAAGTGGTTCAGTTAAAAAAGGGGAGGAGGGGATCTGATGTTTTCCCATGATTGGAGCCAAGCCCGACTGCTTTTCCACGCTGCGCCAAAGGTTAAAAGTTGGCCACACCTCAATGCCTGAGCTCTGTGTCATGATAAATGACATCACCCTCTTTGATATAAGCCCTGGAAGTGTAGAAGGACAGAATGACTGTGAGGACGTGAATGGATGTCTTCACAATAAATATGACACAGACTTTGTTGATACCTTTTTTTTCAGTATCCCCAACTTGCAGGATGGAGATCAGGCTCCCTGTGTCTCGCTGTGTGGCCGCAGCCTGTTGCCCCACTGCCACTTTCACCTGGAGGACTCAGACTATATCAGTGGGAACCGCCGTAACCCTGATTTCAGGGGTCTTCTGGACCCTAACACCAGGGTCATAGAGTTCAACTCTGTTGGCTTCTCGGTGCCATCAACAAGGTAAAAAAGAGAGAGAGATGAGAGCGTTTCCTCTCCGTCACTCTAAGCCCTGACACTTTGTATATGTGTCTCCTTGCTTTACACCACAGATGTTTCAGTGTGGTGAACCCAACCAGTACACCCTACTCCTTCAAGTGGAGGTGTGAAGACACAGGTGGCCCATTCTGCTGCCTCACCCCATGTGGCACCATCTTGCCTGGGAAGAAGGCGGAAGTAAGGATGTCTCTCTCTCACACACACACACACACACACACACACACACACACACACACACACACACACACACACAGTCAAAATGGTGACGTAAAATACCACCACCCTATTGTAACATTGGTCCTCCAGTTTCCTTCACCTACAGCATATCATGTAATTCACCTCGTCCCGTCCTTCATTTCATTGCACATCAGTCAATCTCAATCTCTCTCCTCATTTTAGATATTTGATCTCATTATAGTTTCAGCGTCGCCGTCTCCCGATGTCCCACTTCATCGCAACAAATCTATCCCAATCTCATTCCCTCCATTTAATCTAATACCTTTTTAATTGTATCTCCTCTAATCCATTTCCAGCTCAACTCATTTAATCTAATCAGTTCTAGTTTGCTTGTCACTCTTCCCTCCCCTCCTTCCACGTCTTTATTCCTTTTACCCTTATTTTTTTTTTGCATACATTTGTTTGTGTTCTTTTTTTCTTTTTTCTTTTTATATTGTTTGCCATTTGTAATCCTCTGCTGTGTGTGTGTGTGTGTGTGTGTGTGTGTGTGTGTGTGTGTGTGTGTGTGTGTGTGCGGAGGTGTGTTTTAAATATGTAGCTGAGCAGTTTGAAGCAGTGGAGTCATTCTGGAGCTTTACGATTGAGGCTCTGTCACTGTCTGTCCCCTTCCTGTGCGTGGGCACCACTAAAGAACCCCTTGTCTACCTCGACAGACCTCACTTTGACTTTGGAGAACTGCTTGTTGGTGCGTAGCATACATGGACACAGACACACACACACACACACACACACACATGCTCACGTACATGCATTTACACTGGGAGATGATCCCACATCTCTTTCAAGTCACACCACAAATTAAACGCAAAACATCTTTTTAAAGCCTGTTTCCAACATGCCTGTATGTGTGTGTGTGTGTGTGTGTGTGTGTGTGTGTGTGTGTGCCTGCCGGCCTGCACAGGTCGTAAAGTGGAGCAGACAGTGGATCTGGTGAACGGGGAGGAGGATCTGTTCCACTTCTCTGTCTTGCAGCCGTCTCTTCTTTCTGATGACCAGCAGTCCAGCCTCATTTTGCAGCCCATGACTGGCACAGTGGCCCCCAGAGACAGGTTAGCGTCACAATAACATACACTGATTACCACTCAATGTAATGACTTTCCTTTCAAAATGCTATATAATATTTATGAGGTTTAGAAATGTATCCGTGTCCGTTATTTTGAAAACACAATCACTGACTTGTGCATGATGTAAAGAGTGTCCCAAAACCCAGAGATGAGTCAGCGTTTCTGCTCTTCCGGTTCCCTTGTCTCAAAGTCACGTTTTTTTTTAATGAGTTTTTGGTTTTTTAAACCTTTTGTTCTGCAACATAAAATACGTCAGCAAAAATTCTGAAGCTTTTAAATGTCTTTAAAATAGCTTTGAAAGAAAGCTGCTAAATGACAAAACGTCATCACCAGTCTGCCTTTACAGCCTCTTTGTGTAATGAGTCCGTTTATAGCCTTATAACATTAGTCTTTTACTTCTGCTGATTGCATTCACGCTTCAAACATCATAAAAGTGGTGTTCATTTGTGAAGATTATCTTGCTGAAATGAACATGTAGGTATCGTAAACATTTGTATGACACAAAGTTTATTTTCGGCAAAAATCCAAAATGGAAAAATCCCTTCGTCTTTTTGTCGAGGGAACCATCGCGATGCTCACTTCTGAGGTTGGCCTACAAAAATCCGTCATCCCCGCAGCACTCGTTTGTGCATCTGGCATGAGGGGATTAACGTGTCAAATATCAAAGCTTTGTGAGGAAGTTGCACGTCGCTTCACTACTAATTCAATTTGTTACAACGCATCTATCACAGCAAACTGCAGAAAGTCATAGAGAGCAGTGAAACTGTCAATTGTTGTGAACTCTTTGTTGCAGGTTGTCGCTGTCGGTGTCCTTCACGCCTTGCCGGGAGGGCAATGTGAGCTTCAGATTGGCTCTGAAGGTGAAGAGGAAATCAGAGCCACTCGCGCTCACAGTTAAAGCCGACTGTTTCAGCATGAGCACCTCCGTTCAAGTTGAGAAGCCAGAAGGAGGCCTCAGAGACATCAGCCCCAACCACAAAGACACTCTGGACTTCGGGAAGGTCAGCTCACTTTCAAAGACACAAGTACTCAGATCCACGAAGCTGAAACGTGACGGTCATCTACCTGTGTGTGCACTATTTGCAGGTGGGGATTTCAGAGCAATCCGCTTTTAATTTCCTGGTGTCCAATCTGGCAAGATTCCGATCGGAAGTGAATTTTGACCTAACGTGTCCCAGTGAGCTGCTGCAACATTTTCAAGCAAAGCCACAAAACGATACTATTGAGGTCGGGAAGCAGCTGCGCTCTTCGCTCTTCTTTTGTCCACGGAGCATCTGCAACCTGCGGGACGTCCGGCTGAGTATCAAGGTGAGATGCTGATCTCCTATCAGGCTTTTTAGAGAGGTACGAGGCTGGTTAGGCCTCATTCTGCGCTGACAAGAAATAACGTTGTATAGCTATAAATATCCGCACACTTAAGTCTTATCCTGCATTTACCAATGGAATATAAATGAAATCATTTTCATGTCACACCATAAAGTTGTTCAATTTGGTGGAAGCTGTGTTGAAACCGATGTTAAAACTTAACATTCTGTCTTGATTCGGTCTACAACGCTCCTCCCTCTCCTGTATTCCTCTCTCTTGTTTCATCTTGTCAGGTGAAGCACGGGCCGACATTTACATTTGCTATCGAAGGCAGAGCTGTAGCACCTAGCCTTGAATTCTGCTTCACCAAGCACAACTTTGGCAAGTGCTTCGTGTACAGTCCGGGCATGCTGCCGGCCTCCCGGACTCTAGTGATCGGCAACAAAGGCGAGAGGGACGTCAGGTAGTTGTGTGTGTTTGTTTTTCTCCATGCGTCAGGTAAAGGTGTCTACCGCAGTCGTTTCCAGAGTTCAAATGCACAGATTTGCTCCACCTCCCCCTCCTCAGTGTCGAGAGCGACTTCAGAAACACCTCTTACCTAGAGATGGACTTCCAACCTGGCATTTTGTCCCCTGGCGCTGTGATGGAGGCACCAGTCAACTTCTATCCTCGCGAGGCATGCCGCTACCATGA
The DNA here is from genome assembly GCF_023349555.1 of Cebidichthys violaceus. Classification (NCBI taxonomy): domain Eukaryota; kingdom Metazoa; phylum Chordata; class Actinopteri; order Perciformes; family Stichaeidae; genus Cebidichthys; species Cebidichthys violaceus. The sequence goes on from NW_027176761.1 coordinate 904,814, forward strand.
AAGACTCACCTTTGTCTTAAACAGCTGTGTCACGAAACACGTCGACATACTGGGGCAAGGCATCGAGATGAAGGTGAGAAGGAAGAATGCGTGATTGTATTACTAAAATGACCGTGTTGACTCGTTGCTTTGTAACTTTTGCTGAGCAGCGGCAACAGGAAGCAAGTTTTATGCTCTTCTGAGCAATGAAGTGTATCACACCATTCTAACGGGATGGAGACACTGTTTAAAGGGGAACAGACTGGGACAGTGTCCTCAAGTGATGGCAAAAGACTTCACTTCGCTGTTCAACATCCCTTCTTGTGCATAACCCTGATCAGATCACTGCGACGGAAAGCATCTGATCCCACAACAGTTGTGTGCTCGAATGTAGTTGCTAGCAGTTAGCGATACTCACCGAAAGCCCACTGACTGAGCGGCTAGCAACAGAGAAGGGTCTGTCCTTGGCAGGTAGGACAGCTGAGGCCATGAGTCACCCAGCATGTGTCCCACTAATGCCACCGTCCACATCATCTTCACACGCCCCGGAAAATACAGTCCGAGGGCTGCAAGTATGTAACTTAGCTCTGTTAATGACAAGCTAACTTACACATTGGTAAGCTAACAAGCCATGGTAAATCACCGAGGGGCAGATAAAACTCTGTCAACTAAACTATATCATTTATTAAATTCTGAACCATTTAATCTAGTTTTCCTTTATCATGTATCATTCCGTCCTAGCTGGAGGTGGAGAACCCCAAGCAGCGGAAAGTGAAGCTGGGATCTCTGGTGTTGGGTCAGAAGGTGAAAAAACAAGTGGTTCTGGTCAATCGCAGCCCTTTAGACCTCTCTTTTACTCTGCTGCTTAACACCAACACACCTCTGGATCCAAGGGTAGGGAACACACACACACACACACACACACACACACACACACACACACTGATACAGAGTAGTCTCCGCAAGCAAAACTTAATATTCTTCTCCGCCTCCTCCTCTTACAGGAGCTGTCATTCAGTCCAGCAGGTGAGCTGACCCTGAAAGCCAGTGTTGGTTCGTGTAATGTTGAGATCCAGTTCTCACCTCGTCAGCACACGCCTCCCTTCACCGCCGAGCTGCAGGCGGAGTTTGCGGGCCTGTTACACCCCCTGCTGACCATCCAAGGCTGCTGCCAGGTTAGGCTGTGAAGTAAACGGGTGTAGCTGTTCTCAGAATTATCTTCCCACAAATCCGACAGATGTCCATTAAAAAGAACGAGTGCGGACTGTATTTGTTTAGAAACACATAAACGAGACATTTTTAAGTTTGTCGCATTAACTCTATGCTGTAATTTGGATGAAGTCATGTTAACCACTAACATGATGATTTATACATCAGGGTGTGGAGGTCCAGCTGGACCAGGACCACCTAGCCTTTGGAGCTGTTGTCCAGTGCTGCCAAGCCAGGAAGAGGATTGTCATGATGAACGCTGGGGACATTGGTGCCAGGTAAGGTTAAATATTATTATATATTACTATATATGATCCAATTTCAGTAAGATAAAAAAAAGACTCACACAGACTAATTGCAGAAGAAGCACTGACAAACTGTGCAGAGTTACTCCTTTTTATTACAGTCTACAAATTGTTGCGTAATCAGAAAAAAATACTTTCTTTTGTACTAGTCTGCTTTTGGGACTCATGACTTATTCTGGTTGGATTTATATCCTGTTGTTTGCTTTTTATGTATCTGTCTAACCAGGTTCCAGTGGAAAACAGAGAATTTTCCCCCAGAGTTGTCCATCACACCAGCTAAAGGCTATATCTGTCCCGGCATGGAGGTTCCTTTCGACGTGACTTTTGCCCCGGTGGAGCTGATTAACGACACAAGATATGAGAACCTGTCTTGCTGTGTGGAGGGCTCCCCCTCACCCGTTACCCTCACTGTAACAGGCTCCTGCATTGTAGCCTCCACTAGCAAAGAGGTTTGATTGATGCACTTTTATACACAATGCTGAATAGTGACATTCGATCAGCCTAATGTGCTCTGGCAGCTACAAGTCAAAACAAGGTGACATAAATATTCTCTATTGAGAACAGACATCATCTGTCTGAGTAATATCCCCATTTCTATTTTAGTATGATCACCTTTTAAATTAAATAAATATATATTAAAGTTACTGTGAGAACTGTTATGAAACAGTCTCAGTTTAATACTGATGCCTCAGGGAACCAGGGCGTACTGTCAGACCCTGCTGCAGTAAAATCAGAGATTTTCTAAAGGGACTCTGGTACTCAGAGACACTACCGCTTTTGTCCACAGGAACCGCCATAATCAAAACAAAGTTCCTCATAGTAGCTTGAACTTTACTCCAATCATCATCTACACACACATAGGTACATACATGCAATTTGCCCTCTGCATAAATAGCTTTAAGTGATATCTATGAGCATATTGAGTCATGTAACTGCCCTTGTACTACATATTGCATAATCCGGACCTCCGTCTGACTGCTTGTCTCCAGGTGGTGAACTTTGTTTGCCCAGTGCGTGGCTCTCAAACCCAGACTCTGCCCGTGTTCAACCCCACAAACCAGCAGTGCAGCATCAGGCCTGTGGTAGAGGGAGAGCAGTGGAGCGCTGCGTCCTCTGTGCTCCTTGAACCTCTCCAAAACAAGCCATACAAGATCACCTACCGACCGCTGTCCGTTACCGCCGATGGGAAGAAACACCTGGTAGAGGAGCACTAACGTTTAAACACGATCGCTTACTTATTTGATTGCCGCTTTTGTGCATATTCAGTGCAGTGTGATGCATTCTACGTGATAAAACAAAACAATGTAAGCAATGAAGTGTGACATTAACTTGTCGTATCTCTCCTTATTTCCTCAGGGATCGGTGTTTTTCTCCTTCCCTGATGGGACGGGCATGCTGTACTCCCTTCAAGGAACAGCTGAACCTCCGAAGGCAGAGGACACCATTGTGCATGAACTGCCGGCGAAGACTCACCACACAGAATTGCTCCCTGTGCACAACTGGCTCTCGAAGCAACAGCGGTAATGCACACACTATATAACCCTGAATAGAATAATGCAATATGTTTTTTGTTTTTGGCCACTTGGGGGCAATACTATCACTTTGTTGATACACCAAACTTGTTTGCAAACAGTTGCTTATTTACACATCCAGCAACATTATCGTTCAGTTGAAGTCCTGTTTCTGGCAGATGAATGTAAGTCCAGTATTCACTCTCTTTTAGCTCTGTTTTTTTACAAAGCCCCGGAAGGGACATGAAGGACACAAATTGCAAAAAAAAAACCTCCTGCTGCATGTGAATGCTGAACAACTGATGAAATGAAATGAGGAGAATGAAACAAGCCCTGTTCGCACAGTTGCTCAGCAGACTCACGAGTGCTTCTGTGTGCTCAGGTTCCGTGTGTTGATGGAGATCCTGAAACCAGACAAACCAGACGCTACGGTGTCCCTGAAGGGTCTAGAATACATCGAGGTCTCCGCTTTGGCCCGTCGAGACTACAAGATGTCTTTCTTTACATACAGAGAGGGGCATTACAACACCAAGGTTTGCTCACACACACATTTCTGTGACCAGATCTGAATACGTGTCTCAGCCTTGTCCTCACGTCCCCCATTTAACCCTTCCCTTTAGGTGACGTTTCGTAATGAGGGGTCCGGAGAGTACTTGTACTACCTTGTTACCTTCAAGGCCACATCTCCAGGAGTCCTGTCCACCATAGAGCTGGTGACCCCTGTCCGTCAGATGGCCTCAGCCACCGTGCAGGTGGAGAACCCCCTGACCACTGATACCTGCCTGACCACTGAGTGTAAATGCCCTGAAATCAGTGCCCCACTTCTGCACACTGTGCCAGGACAGTCAAAGGTGAATACCGAGGACATGTAATTATGTACGGAACAAAGAGCTGTGTACACACACAATTCATTCTCTCTCTCTCTCTCTCTCTCTCTCTCTCTCTCTCTCTCTCTCTCTCTCTCTGTGTGTGTGCGTTTCCTCTCTTCAGGGCTCTCTAAGCTTTGAGTACCAGCCCCTGCGTGCAGGCGAGTCCACAGCCCGGCTGACTCTGCACAGTAATGATCTGGGCTACTTCCACTACGATCTGCTTCTCAGAGCTCTGCCCCCACCACCAGAGAAAACCGTCCACTTCAACACTTGTCTGGGCAGCAGCCATTCCGTTCTTGTTAAGTTTACCAACCACGCCCGCTTCAAAACTGAGTACTCAGGCAAGGTAAGAAAACAATGACTTGAAACTTTAGGTGCACGCCATGTTCCTGTGATACCCAGATGTTCTGTCGACTCCTGCCTGTTCTCTGCTGCTGTAGTTTTGCACTTACTAATGGATATGGGCCCCGGATAGTGTCTTTCAAAGGGGCACTTCACCAGTTCTACACATGCACTCGTCACGAGGACCACTACTTAGCCCGTGAAGACAGTTGTATGTGTTGTGTGGTTCTGGAGGAGAAAAGAGCCCTGGTCCCTTTAAGGCTGTCATTCTGACACTGCACCAAACCCTTGTAGTGAAAATGACACCTGACGCGTTGAATTCATTTGTTTCTAACAGTGTCTAGTTGAAATTTGAATTTGCCTGATGACTAGAGTGGAGGCAAGCTCAGCCCCAAAATATGAACAAATAATACATTTTGTAAAACTGAAATTTAGCAGTTATGTTTTTTATATTGGCGCATAAAGGGAAGTGACTGACTCAGGAGCCAGAAAGCTGAAACCATAGCCTGAAATTGATACCAACGTTATCACAGCGATGTATTTGTTGTCATGTGATCCCCTTGCTGTTATCTCTCTGCTGCAGACTGATTGCCCGGACTTCACAGTGGACAAGGCGCTACCCCAGGTGGGGTCAGAGGTCAGCATGGAGGTTTCTTTTGAACCTCATCAGCTGGGGAAAGTGAGGGGCCAGCTCAGCGTGTCCTCAGCGATCGGTGGCGATTACATCTTTCCCTTACACGGGATCAGCCTCCCTCCCAAAGCCCAGGGCCCGTTTAGCGTCCGGACCGGTCACAGAGTTGCCATCCCCTTCAAGAATATATTCCTGCAGACCACCACGTTCTCTTTTCAGGTAAAGACGTGATAATGGCCGGATATTGACCAGGGAAATAACCAGATTGAAGAGCGGAATACAATTCCAATACAACCACTGTGCAAAAAAAGCCAATAAATCTGTTGAAATCCGATGACATCATTTTCTTGGTTGGCAGTGCAGCATGAAGCAAGCAGCTTTAAATTTAGCCTGGAACAGTTACAGTAAAGAGAGTGCAGCAGTCTGGCGTTTACTCTCTCCCGTTTAGACCTCGAGCTTCTACAAAACGCTTCCATTTAATGAATGTCTTTAACGTTCTAATATGTCTGTGATTGATTCACCATTGTTTACCCTGCTCCTAGGTGGACAACACTTGTTTTTCAGTTAAAGAGGCGGACGCCATTCTCTCCAAAAAGACCCAAAACATCCTGATATCCTTTGAGGCCCCTCCTGAAGGCTTCCCGGGGCCGTGGTTCGGCAAGCTGACCGTCTCCAGCCAGCGCTCCGAGGGCCACAGCAAACCTTGTTCTTGGGTCTATTACCTGAAAGGGCTGCAGCTCTGAGGAATCCCAGAGAGAGATGTGCAAGAAATACATAAATAAATGCACAGGAAACAATTTGAACTCGAGCCTTCAGTGTGTAACTTATTTTGACGATGCTTCAGTTCAATGTGTTGACAAATGATTTATTCAATGCCTAAACTCCAATACCGGTGTCAGGAAATAGCCAGAATTGCCCTGTGTGTATTTATTTGCTTAGAATAATTAGTTGTCACATTTGGGTTTCGTAAATATTTGAAGAGTCAACAGAATAAAACCTGCAGAGGAAACCTGCCTGATGCCTGTCATTGCACACTCGTGTCCACATGGGGGCAATCATGTCAAGAGAGCTCACCATCTAGTGATTGGATAGGAATACATAATTGTTATTTATTTTTATTTTTTTTTGCCTTTTGCTCATCCTCACAACCTGCATGTTAAAGGGTCAACTTTCTACCGGGAGATGATTTGTCCAAACCACACTGTTAGACAATTGGCACATTGCAGGCAAGACTATAGCTTACTGTGCTGAAAGGGCATGAGCTGGAGGAGACGCTCATTACCAAAGGTTAGATTTGACATTCTCCCCCACACCCACACCCCCCCCCCCCCCCCCCACACACACACACACACACACGCACACACACACACACCCCTAAACCTCTAATGAGGAGCTGGACTGACAGTTCGAGAGACACTCCTCTTACTCCAAGAGTAAAATCCTCTGATCCTCCCAAAGTGAGCCACACAGGACACACACGCGCACACACACACACACACACACACACACACACACGCGCACTAAGAGGTCTCTAGCTTGACTGCTCACCCAGACCGAACATTGAAAACAACAACTAAATTTCATATTTGCTTCACATTTAAGAAGAACAAAGTGTATGTTCACTCAAAGTAAAAATATAAAAAATAATGTACAATAAGAAGTACAGTAAATACCAGTAAGAGCATCAAAGTCACTATAAATTGTCCACATTTTTTAAATGTCAGTCCTCATAAGAATCGAAAGACCACTTCTCGTTAGATAGATAATATTGGAGTTAAGTAATGCAGGATGGGTGGGTGTGTTTTTGGGGTGGGTGCTGTGATGTAACTGAGGAGCTTGGAGGGGGGGGGGGGGGCGTCTCTCTCTCCCCCATAGAGCGCAGCATGAGCGCTCCGCAGCAAAAGGATGTGTGAGCAGGCAGCGCGCTACTGTAGGGACGGAGTCCACAAACTGCTGAACAAAGAACAAGCCAAACTTCGAGCCCAGGAAAGCCGCGAGCAGCCGAAACCCGTAGCCGGTCAGGACAGCGAGTCCGCGACGGCAGCGCAGTCCGGAAACAGCGGCGCCCAGCCCGGTGGAATCGACGGGCTCGTCCGCTGGATCGTCACCAAAATGAGCGACAACAAGAACATCTCCAGCCGGGAGTACGCCTCCAGCAAGGAGGACGTGGCCGTGGCTCAAGAGCAGTTCTTCGCCCCGGAGCCGCGTAGAGGCATCTCCGTTATTTTGGATGTGAGTATAACGGGAGGCTTCGCGGGGCTGCGGTGGTCAGCCTGAACGGGTCGGATGGGGAGGGTGTTGTGGGGATGAAGACGTCCAGCGAGCGGTGCGTACGGGACCGGTGCAGTGCGCACTTACGCACAGAAGTGTACCGTCGAGGGCTTGTAGCGCGAGCTTAAACGGGGCAGGCAGGTGCTTTTCCCGCTTAATTAACACTCTGGGAGGCACGTGTCCGTCGGCGACCAAGCCAGCTGTGTTCCCCCGGCGATCGGGCAGCGTCCGAACACTGTGCTTTCACATCTTTTCTCCTTGTCCAAAACATGTTCCGTAGAGTCGCTCGTTGACCGACCCGCCCCTTCAGCTTGGCTCAAATTGTGCACTTCTTTTCTACGCCGATGCAGAAGTCATCATTAGATTCAGATGAGTGCAGTACGGCGCTGCTTTTGGTGATGGTTTACTGTACAAGAAAGTCCGACGCGCACCACCGCACCTCGCCGCTCAGCACACCCAAAGAAAAGAAAAAAGCAGCATCGCTGAGTCTGTTTCATCACAACACTTTAATTATTAATGAAAACTTCTTACTGTGATATTTGTACTGATCCAGTTGTTACAGAAACCCCGATCATATATTTAATTTCACGCAGAGGTCTGCGGATAGACCTGTACAACGGTACAGTTACGCAGCGCCATGCCGATTTGGGTCACCTCATCAATACCGTTGGGTTATTTTTCACCACCGCCCCACTAAATCTTCTCCCCGGAGATCAGCTGATGTCGCTTTTAATGCTTTAAACGGGGTAAGAAAACAAAAGTAGTTCACTTTCTGCAGACCCTGACCACGACCCAAATAGACTGATAAGGAAAAGGCTACACGGGAAACCAATTATGATCGAGGCCAGAGGGGGCCAATGCATCCTAGTACCCTAGTAAATGGAGTCTGTGTGAGCGTGTAGAGGGGTTGATGGGGAGAGGGGGGGGGTTAGCCTAGTTTTCTTCTGATACTCCATACTCCCTCCCTGAGGCAGATGCAGTGCAGCAGGGTTTCTTAAGCTTTGAGTCAGGACCCAAAATGGCTCTTTGACCTGTTTCTGATGTGTGACCCATGGAACAGCTGGTCTGTTTCTAATCACGTGGTGTTAGATCAATGTATGTGAAAAGTGTGGGTCACAGGCAAGAAATGCCTAAAAAGAAGAAAAAAAAAGTTGAATTTCCAACTTTAGGCACGGCTCAAAGACAAGCTGCGCTTTGGTTTTACATTAAAATCATATTTCAGTACAAGTGCAGGCCGCGCCTTCTGCCATTTTCTCTCGCGGGCACACTTTTCCTGCATTGGCTTGAACTTTGAAATTGAAATGACTTTTCCAATATTATTGACCACAGCATTATTATCACGATGACGGAGTCCGCGCCAAAGGGATTGAGCGATCGCTGCAGGTGTGTGCGCGCGCGCGCGCGCGTGTGTGCCTCCAGGCAGCATTCTGCTCATTAGACCCTCCCCGCATGCTTGTTTCTCATTGCTTTCCTGCTCTCGTCTTCTCCTTCATCTTAACCCCCGATGCACCTTTCTTTCTTTCTATATCCTTTAAACTCCTTTCATCAGCCCCCCTCCCTCGTGCTTCTCGTCTTCCTCCTCTCCTCAACCAGGCCAAGAAAACATCCATTCTTAATAAGGTTAGGAGATGGATGCAATGATCTCCCTCTCTCTGTCTCTGTCTGCTCTCTCTCTCTCTCTCTCTCTCTCTGTCTCTCTCTCTCTCGCTCTCTCTCTCTCTCTCTCTCTCCAAGCACGCACGCACGCACACACACACACACACACACACACACACACACACACACACACACACACACACACACACACACACACACCGCCTCCTCACCGCGACATTTTCCCTCCTCTCCGAGCCCGTCTGTCTCAGCAGCTCCTCCAGAGTTGACTGTTTTTTCTCCAGGAGTTGAGTGCAGCCGGAGAGCAGAACAATGAGAGCGGCTGTCGTTTGGAACGCCGTGAGTCTCAGCAGAGCGCTCTCTCTCTCTCTCTCTCTCTCTCTCTCTCTCTCTCTCTCTCTCTCTCTCTCTCTCTCTCTCTCTCTCTCTCTGGACTGTTCAGACGGCTACAGTCGCCGCCTGAACGCACCACCCGCTTATAGTCTGTCAATCAATAACAGGTGTGCAGTACAGGAGCTCCATACTGGTTTACATGTGCGTTGTACTGAAGAACTGGTTTGGTGTCGTTAAAAAGTTGCATCCTGACGGTTGTTGCACTGCAGTCTCGAGCGTTGCTTGAAAAAAAACCAACAACAGCTGAAACAATCAATCATCAAAAAATTTGCAGATTCATTTTCTCTTGATCAACTAGTTTTATTTCAGCCTCATTTGAAGTATTAAATGTGAAAGTCGGAGATTATTAGTTGAAACAATAAAACACTTGATAACGAAACGCGTCAAGTGTTTTCTGACAGTTTCTTTGCATTTGTATGTGGGCAGTCCTATCAGCGCTGCTCCAGCCCTGTGTTCTCAGGTGTGATGGAGAGGATTCTGTGTAGTTCCGCATCACGGCTGTGAGATGGAGGATACGTTAAGAGATACCCCACCAGCATCCTTTTCTAGGACCGCCCACTGGAGGCTGGAAAGGCGTCTACAGTTGTGTCCTTCACGTGAACAACAACAGCTACAGCAGCCCGTAAAATATAAAGTATGACATAACCCACAGCATAACACACTGTATAGCAGGGACGTGCGGTCAGGGGAGGCAGGTGATGACAAGTAAAAAACTAATAATGCTAAAATAAATATTAATATTTCTCTACTGATCTGTGCTATAAATATACTGTATGTATGATTCCAATCATTTCAAGCATTTTTATAATCAAAATCGCTGAATTAGCGCATGTCCTGTTTCAGCACACGTGAGGTGAGGCAGCGACGAGCTGTTCCTCACCTCAGACTGCGCAAGCGTGCCTTTTGCTTTCTCATTGTTTGTCACCACTGTAATATTTGTAAACACTTGTATTATATGTCCTTTCTTTCCACATACTGTATTTCACGTATGTGTAGAACATATTTAGTGTTGCTGATCTGACATTAAACCGCAGTGAAAAAGCACAGAGAGGAGGAAAACAGTACCTCTGCCTCAAAGAAGAGGGCGTGTGAGAGCCCACGGGTCAGGTTATGCTTGTTCTTCTACACTTCTCTTCTTCTTATATTTTGCTTTGACCACAAACATGTAAGATTCTATATTCAAGCTTAAAAATGTCTAAAAAAACAAGGAAATATGAACAAATCAACAGCAATTCAACGTCGGACAGGTTAAGTAACCTTTTATGTGTTTGTTGTTCTCTTTATACATCCGTGGTTGTTACGCAGATTATCGCGGAATCTCACGATTTTCGCGGGAGGTGCCCGCGAGCGCTCCGCTTCTGAAACGCTCCCGGTGGAATCAAATATGTACCTTACCTATGTGTGTGTAAAGAATGCTGATATGAAAAACAACCAGTAGTCAATGTGCAAGCTGCCAATTGAATGGTGATTTAAGCTTCTCTATTGGGTTCATATGTTTGTAAATCTGACTTATGTAGAGTCAGTGCCTCAGCAGACACGAGCCTCACCGCACGTCCCTGCTGTATAGTTTACTGTGTTAACAAGTTGAGGGGTCAATAGAGTAAAAAACTTTAAATTTAACCGATCGATGACTTGCATTAAGACAATTATTTAATTGCGTGACACGCATGTTTAAAAATGCAAATGAGGCATTGTCTGATCAAATATGTGCTAATTTTCATATTATTTTGCATAAATTGCAAAGTTGTTCACATATTAAGAGGCAAATATTTTTTACAGAGGGAATCTCTTGATACAAATCTCTTTGTATCACTCCATAAATCAGAAAATACTGCCAACAGCCATGAAAAGAAATCAATTGACACCATGTTTTTTGGAATATGATGTTCTATAAATCAGGGTAATGATTGATGTATGAACATATCCCTCTCCGTCAGAATATAGAAAGGAATGACACCGGACGGTCTGGTGAATGTGAGTGCGACTGAAATGGAGATTTCTGGGTCTGAGAAAAAAAACTCATTTTGAGAAAACAACCTTTAAAGATATTTATTGTAAGATTACAGACACTACACTACAGGGTAAGAAATGAACGCATCGCCATAAACCGTCACCGGTTGGTTACTTGCATTAAGTCAATTCTGTTTTGTATAGCAAGTTGTCTGAAATGTTATGTTTAAATATGTAAATGAGGTATTATCTAAGGTTAACTTCTGATGGATGTAGCAGAAATATACAGACACAAGTAGACTAAGTAGTAAAACAAAAAGAAAAACACCTAAATGTGTATTTTGGATGTTATTTTCCACTTAAATAAGATATGGAGAAAAAAAAAATCTCAAAATCTCCCAGTGCATGAAAAACCATGTTTTTGTGCCTCACCTAAAGGTGTGTTATGCGTGGAACAAATCACTACACGCACGGAGAGTAACTCCGCGCGCGTCTCCCTCTCACGTCTGTTCACTTCATCTTCTGCCCCCCCCCCCCCCCCCCCCCCCCCCCCCCCCCCCCACGTCTCCTGGCTGTTGTCAGTAGGAACAGTTTACATCAAACTCTGAAGCACCGATGAAAGCACCAGACCTGCCACTCTCAATTCCACAGGGAGAGAAGCTTTCACCGAAGCTGTAAGTCAGCGCGTGTTCCTCCGTGGATAGAATGCGGTGCGCACGTACACGCGACAACTAATCATGCCTCTGTTTGTAGATCAGCGGAGCTTTGTTTCACGCGCACATAGTACATACTCATTGTTCTATCCGCCGCTACGCCAATAAACCTTTCAGTCACGCGCCACTGCATTTTATCTGGTTGAGACGCACTCCGTGTGTTCTTGTGCGTCACTTAGTGTTTGCGTGGACTGCGCGGCAATGCGCGAGAGAACGAACAGAACGGAAAGACCGAAACATTTGTACTTGCAGTCGTACACTCGCCGGGGTTGTGGTTTTTTTTGCAGCGAGGAACCGGAAATGATGTCCCCTACTAAACATTGAAGATTTAAAAAAAAAAGAGTTTTGTGAATATTTATTACATTTATTTTATAACTTTAACTAACATTGTTTTCTGCGTTCCCTTACTAAACTATAGTTATTTGTTTCTTTTTTTTTAAACTCAATCCTTATGCTATTGCTCTAAACAACAGCTATAGGTAAACTATGCGATAATGTCCGTATTGCTAAACCACCACAAACATGCGTATCTATGGTCTTTCTGCATTTCTGTACTCTCGGTTCCCTCGGCGCATGCCTAAATACTGGAGGGACTAGAATCCAGAAGACCTGGGGGACGAGGAAGTGGAAGAGAGCATGGGTGGAAGGATGCGTCCAACAGTAAAAACTGGCAAAACGGTATGCAGAGCAAATCTAGCAGAACATGGTGCCTTTGGTGGCTCTTTGTCCTGTAGAGGCATGATTCGCTCTTCAGGCTGGAGCGGTCCCAGGTTCAAATCCTGGACCAGTCCTCTGACAGTGTCATAGGTGCGACTTTAGAAAAAAAACAACCATGCAACTTAACGATAGCTTTCAAGTCAGTCACAGAGCGGAGGTATATTTAACATGAGCATATAGGTCTCTTGCCCTTTTTTACACTCTGATGACACTCTACTGAGTTTGCAGAAGAGCGAGCAGAAGACGCTGTAACCTATGGGCAGTCATTGTTCCCAGGCTTTAACTTTGTCCTTAATAGCTTAATAACTACAAAGTCACTTCCCTTAACACTTGAATGGAAGGAGCTCCTGTTATGGCTCTTTTATTCTACGTTCTTCCTGTTCATACTGCCGATATCCCTCCTATGATGCTGATTACACCGTCTTGCTTTCTGTTCACAGATATTCAGAAGAGCTGACAAAGATGGTGAGTGAATTCATTCGTTCTCTTGATCAGTTCATGTCACGCATTTGTTGAAGGTTATCCATTGTAGAACTTTCCTAGACTTACTGTTTGATGTTTTATTTTTTCGAACAATTCATACATCGTGGTAAAGAACCTTTAATAGTAGATCCTCTCCCGCACTTATCTATTGCTGCCGTCTCGTTGTTTGATTGGGCAGCAGACTGAGAGATTCTTTTTAAGGGCTTATCAACGTTGAACGTTTTATCACGTCAAGATCTGGACGGACTTGAACGGAAAAAAAGTGCGATCCAGATGCAAATGTAAAAAAAATTCAAAATCTGTACATACCTTTCTTATTGGTGCCATCTTCACTGTTCACACACACATATGCCACTTATGACAATAATAATGGCTGCGTTCCACTTTGGTGCGTTGACTTGCCCCTGTGCTTTTCCACAATGTCTGCTTTAAGAAAGCTTTTCTCTTTCAGTAAATACCTCAGAGGACCAGACAGTCTTGGCAGATGCTCTCTGAATGTTCACTTCTGTTTTCAGACCGTTTGCATCTGCAGTTTTTTTTGCTTCCATGGACGAAAAATTCACAAGAAGTGAATCTAAACAAACAACCTGTTCCTCAACTATTTCCGCCTTGTCGGGGAGTTTTTCAGACAGTTGGTCTTGTTTCAACACAGACTCGCGGTTTATTGTCTCTGAAGCCTTTTGTGGAGCGTAAAACGAGCGAGCGTTATGCTCTGTGTGTCTACTGTCTGAGCTGCTGCTGCTGTATTTTTAGCATTTTGGAACATTGAAGTGTTTTCAGAAGGGGAAAGTTTAGATTGCTGTGTTTTGCTGTGCCAGTGAGCAATTTGTTTGTACCCTCTGGCGTTGCATGAACTGCTACGTTCTCTCTCTCTCTCTCTCTCTCTCTCTCTCTCTCTCTCTCTCTCTCTCCATCACCACACTTGCTCTACTCCCTTCTACATCTCCTCCTGCTCTATCCATTTTTCCTCTCTCTCATCCTTTCCCTCCTCTCCTCTTTTATCCCCGTCACTGTCGTTGACTAAAAAAGAATTTAACTAATGAGGAAACGGGATAAAAAAGCTGCGCTTTTATAGCAGCCAGATGGTCATTTGCTCTTCCAGTGCGTCCACTTGTGTGTGTGTGTGTGTGTGTGTGTGTGTGTGTGTGTGTGCACGTTTTTCTTTCTTCTTTGCCTCCTCTTCAGCTCTATATGGTCCAAAAATGTATTTAAGTAAAGAAGAGATCTGTTCACTTAAACCTGCACTACCATGACGGTTTATTTAATCGCTGCTCAGTCATCCGTCTGACCTCTGTTTCTTTAGTTGTTAGCACAACAGCTCTGTGTGTGTGTGTGTGTGTGTGTGTGTGTGTGATGCACACTGCACACAATCCATTTATCAACCGAAGTAGTACACTAACACAACATAAACAGTTTTTACAGATGATTTCACTTTTGACGTAATTGCTGTAGATAACATTTTTATCTTGCCTGGTGCTAAGAGACACGATTGTGCCTTTACAACAGACTGTTGTCAACATTTGATAATTAACAACGGCTCCGATACGGAACCTCAGTTCAGACGCGACAACATGTGCATGTTCATTTCACGCTGATCTTATTAAGCTGTGGCCATTCTCCTGGAGGTCAGACTGTAGTTTTTTGAGTGAGAACACTTCGATGAGCAGTTTCGGTTCTTCTTCTGTGCTGTTGCTGCCATCTTTGTTTTTTCCATCGTCGTTGAGTATTTTACAGTGAGTGAAACAGCGCCCCTCTAAATCCTCTGTGGTGAAGGATGCGCTCCTACGTCTGTCTATGCTCTTCAAGCATCCTGTGGCAAAACGTATCGAGGGATTAACCAATCAGATGAGGCCGCCGCCATGCTGCCAAACTGTGATTAGTCAAGGCAGTGGCCTTTGCCCGTTAGCAAGTAGCACCATTAGCAAGTGCAGTTAAAAAAGTGAAAAAAAAACATACTTAACTACCGCTACAGAAGCAATTTATAACTACATTTGATTGGACATTGAGAGTTACAGTAAATGAAAAAGTCACACAACGCGCCGTGAAATTGATGCTTCTTGGACACGTCTGAACTGACGATGCTCTGGACTTAGCAAGCGACATTAGCACCAAGGAGCACAAATGAAAATGCTAACATTCTACGACATGGTTTTTGACCACTTCGCCACCATGAAACACAGGAGAATGGCTTTTCCTCTGAGTGAAAGCCCCCCCCCCCCCCTCTCTCTCTCTCTCTCATGCCGTGCTTTAGCTGCCCGTCAGTCCACTGACGTACTTGTTACATTGCGGTTGCACAGAAAATCAGCACCACGGACAGCAACCACTGTCTGAACAGCTGACGCGATGGTGAATGTTTGTGCAGGTCTGGCATGCCTACTGGGTGGCTGCTAGTCTTTTCGGTCATGTAGTATAATAAACATTTGGCCTAGTTTTAAACAACAGGGCAGTATGGGAAGTATTTGTGTACGTCACACACATAAAGCGGTTTGTAGCCTGCTGATTGTTGGACGTGAACATGAACGCAACACTTTAAACGTCTCCTGATTGAGTTTGTGAATGACTTCTTCTTTCATTCATTATCGATTATGCATCTTGTTGGGGGGGGGGGTTTGCATAAGAACATGCATACATTAACAAGATGTCTCTGACCGTGTGTGTGTGTGAGTGTGTGTGTGTAAGTGAGAACAACACCACGCTAGCTTGTAGCATTGTGTGTGTAACAGTCTCTCTTGGGGTGTTTCAACAACTCCATTGCTGCTGGAAACGCAACACAAACTGAATTTAAAGAGGCATGTATGAGTGTGGATGGGCGAGGAGCATCAGAACAAGAGAATGGAGAGACGGAGAGTCAATGAGGGAAAAAAGAGAGAAGAAGAAACGCTGGTTACCATGAGGAAACGTAGTCATTTGATGTATGGAACGCATGCTGGAAAGACAGAACCAGCGAGCAGAAGCTGAGGAAGAGCTATTTTTATCCTCTCCCCCCCCCTCTCTCCTGGGAGAAGACTGGGAACTGTTTTAATGAGTGAGAGAGGGAGCATGGAGACGCTTACTGGGAGAGGAGAGAATTGTTAAAAGAAAAGGAGGTGCGGGGAGGGGAGGGGAGAGATTGACAGAAGGAGAGGCAGGAGGTGGCAGAGTCTAAAAAGGGGGGGTGGAGGCCAACGGAGAGAAAAGAGATGCAAGATAAGGGCGAAGAGAGGAAGAGGAGCGAGGGAAAAAGAGAGAGAGTGTCTGACAACGGGTCAGTAATTGAGGTTTATTGGCCGAGTTCAGTCTCTGCATTCATAGCACTGATTTCAGGGCCGGCCTTTCTGCCCCTAAGCTGCTGAAACAGCAAGCTAGCGAGTGTGTGTGTGTGTGTGTGTGTGTGTGTGTGTGTGTGTGTGTGTGCGTGTGTGTGTGTGTGCGTGTGTGTGTGTGTGTGTGTGTTTGTGTGTGCATTATGCATTCACCTTGACTTCAAATACAAGTTGCATGCATCAGTGAGCTTTTTGTGTGTGATTGTGTGTGCTCGTCTATATGGTGTGCTTCAGGGGCGGTGCAAGACGTTGTAAACATTCGGGGCTCAGCCCAAACGAAGGGGGGGGGGGGCTCGGTTCTGTAGAAAGTGCTGTGTTGTGCCAAAGTGGTGTTTATGAAGAGAACGTCACTCCTGCCTCCAGACTGCTTTTCCTTTACGTCTGTAGCGTGTTTAGTGAGAAACACGATGGTGCCTGGCGAGATGCTTGGACAGATAAGGAGAAGATGGTGAATCTAATTTAATTGGTCAATTTGGTTAGCAATTAGAGCCGCGTTGTTATTTTCTTTTTTTTTTTTAAAGTAGCACCATGCATCCGGCGAGGTTCATGACCTGCTTTTATCTACTTGTCAACTTCATTTATTCACTCCATCCTTCTGGTTAGCGCTAGCTAGCTAGCTAGCTCCCAATGCAGTCCTCTAAAGCAGAGCGCTGCACAAACGCACTGACCGAGGGGAAAAGTAACAAAGTTGAAGGTATTATAAAAACCTAAAAGATTCAGGCTTTTGAGAAGTGTGTGTGTGTGTGTGTGTGTGTGTGTGTGTGTGTGTGTGTGTGTGTGTGTGTGTGTTGCTTGGGGTTCTCACGGCTGACTCAAAGACATTGTTATGCAGCAGCTGGAGTGTTTCAGCAGCCAATGATTCTATGAAACAGTTGCATCATTTGACAGCACTTAGTTTCCTGTTTGCACTTGCTGCAGCACCTCCAATATGACACAGAGCTGCTGTTGTTTGAAACACAATCTTTGCAAGTAGAATGGAAGTGTTATGAAATAATAACGTGGGTTATTTTAATTGGATTGCTTTCTGTAAACGCTGACTCAACGAAATCAAGTTGTATTTCCCTTTTTAATTGCTTTGGACTTGAAAAAACCTGTTGTGCATAATAATGCTGGGAATCATGTGAGGTCACCAAACTCAATGTACCAATGAGTTTGGTGTCTGATAATGCAATCGGACATTTTTTTTTATGGAAGACATGTTAACCGGTAAAAGCACAAGTTTATTCATAATATAATCAATGATGGCTGAATTCCATGTAGCTGCTTCAGTTTCAGGATCCTGGTGCCGTACATGTTTTCATCAATTTATACAAGCAGTCAGATAAATCGGAACTCCAATCTGACTACAACGGTCTATAATATACAAATCTGCATCTTTACCCCAGTGCACGTTTTGCAGTCTTTTGCGTCTTGCAGAAACAGAGCAGCAAATCTTGGTAGCGATAGCAACAAGCTAGCGGACTGCAAAGGGCCGTCTCAGCTGCTCGCACAAGGAGGAGCGTGTTTAAGCTCCGCCCTCGGTGAAACACAGAGATCAGGAGAGAGGAGAGGGAGAGGAGGGAGAGAGGAGAGAGAGGAGAGGGAGAGAGGAGAGAGATAGGAGAGAGAGAGGAGAGAGAGAGGAGGGAGAGAGGGGAGAGAGGAGAGAGAGAGGAGGGAGAGAGGAGAGAGAAATGAGGGAGAGAGGAGAGAGAGAGGAGAAAGAGAGGATGGAGAGAGGATGGAGAGAGGAGGGAGAGAGGAGAGAGAGGAGAGGGAGAGAGGAGAGAGAAATGAGGGAGAGAGGAGAGAGATAGGAGAGAGAGAGGAGAAAGAGAGGATGGAGAGAGGAGGGGGAGAGGAGAGAGAGGAGGGAGAGAGGAGAGAGAGAAGAGGGAGAGAGGAGAGAGAGAGGAGAGAGAGTGGAGGGAGAGAGAGAGGAGGGAGAGAAAGAAGACAAGCGTGACAGTAAATTACAGCAAAACGCAGAAGTGAATGAGTCGTTCAGTGTCCCGTGTCCAGAAATCTCTTGAATATCTATTAAATAGTGAGTGGTGAATGAGGGAGTGATTTTGGACACCTCACATTTGAGGTCTAATTAGGTGATATAGGCTAAGTGAAAACACCTGTATGTGTGTGTGTGTGTGTGTGTGTGTGTGTGTGTGTGTGTGTGTGTGTGTGTGTGAGTGTGTGTCAGTCATAGTTGTGTGGGGCCTTTAACTGCGCCTGTGCCTCATTTTCAGGATGACACTTTTGGCAACTTATTGGAGAGACACTGATACAACCAGGGACACAGACATGTTCTATCTGTGCTCTCATCAGTTAGCGGGTAGCTTTATTTATTTTTTTTAGCTTCTTGCCTTGTGACTCATCAGCCATCTGCTAATTATCGTCACAGTGTTTGACATTAAGACAGAAAGCAGACGGAGTTTAGGGAGGCTTGTTTATCCGCGCTGTCACGACTGGAAATAACTACAACCGTACAGCTAACAGCAAATAGGAGGGTGCAGCTGCTTCTGTTCAGTGTTACCAAACAGAGCTCATCACTGTTACATTAATGAAAGTGATTTTTGGTTGTTCGGATGCGTGGTGCCCAAATGCTCTGTGCTGTTCACTCGACTTCCTCCCATCGGATCAGCCGTCAATCTGTCCACTTTTTCCTGGATCGTCTCTTTCTGGTCCTCCGTTTCTCCTCTTGTTCTGCCACGGCAGCGTAGCTCATACTACTCAGTCCTTTTATTCTGACTGAACGAGCATATGAGGAGAGAGATATAAATGTTTATCCCCCTTTTCTTTCCTCAATGTCATCTGGTACCACTTAACGTTTACCTCCATGAAGGCTAAAGCTTTTCTCTCCCGTATTGAGGAGAAAGTGTGAATCATTCACACTTTGCAACGATTCTCTCTCAAATTGTATCTCACCTAAATATTCCATTTTGACAGGAATATGACAAGTAAAGAAAACAAACAACATCTACCATGTTGATGATGGTTCTGTGTTTATTTTGAGGATACCTCGGTACTACGAGATGATGGGATGCGTTACGGATTTCTCTGCCCAATTTATCTTCTTTCCTCTTGTCATAACAAGCTTCTGTTCATTTATGGAGACTCATAACTCAGATCTCTGTCACTGCTTAGATAACCATCACAGCCCTCTGTCAACAATAGTTTCACACTGCCATAGCTAATGAAGTACAGCAAGTTGCCATTACTTCAGTCATCTCTTGTCCATTCTCTCAGTGGTTGCCATATAATTTAAAGTTAGTGTTGTCATTGTCAATCTAGGTTTGGCAACTTTTAAGTGAGTTATTTATTTTCAAATGAGAGCCTTGTGACAAATCTAGAAACTTTTTAGGCGGATATATTCTCCCTTGAATAGAGACATCTTTATTTCTCGGTGAATGTCTACCCAGTCACACTCGCTGAGGCTGCAACTTTCAGCATTTACTGTGTTGAGTGAGATGAAGAGTAGGGAAGTCGCAGTACCAGAAATGAGTGAAATTGGGAAATCCCAAAATTCTCAATAACCAATTCGACACCACGATCAAAAACAAAAACAATCACAAAACACTTTGAGCTAGTGTTGGGAAGTTTAACGGGTCATCATTCCCTCTCTAATGTCTATTTTAAGCATCTCCATCAAACAGCTGTATCTATTCAGGCTTCTTGCCAAAACGTAAGTTTTACAAGATTAGATTTGAACACATCATGACAATGTTATAATGTACCTTGGCCTAATAGTCATTTTTGCTGAAACGCATCATAATGAAACTCAATGCCACCAACGTTAACGTTAGCTGTTAGCTCTGCAGGACTGTGCTGTCCACCGGCTGCTAACGGCTAACGGCTAACGTTAGCAGAGGTTGCACTTTTCTCCTTCCAATTTCAACACAGACTTGTTTTTCAAAATGGAGCGTTATCAGGGAAAAATAGGACTATATTAAGTAACTTCATCCAACTTACAGGAGGTCGGTTTCTTGACAGTGTGTGTCAAAGTAGCAGGAACATAAATAGAGGAGGTGCGGGAGGACGAGGACAGAGATTTGGATGAATCGGTTGTTTGCCGCTGTCAACAGAAAGAATGAGACAGAGGGAAAAGCAAGACATAAATCAGGTGAGTAGCAGACATGAGGGAGAGACAGGAGTGAGAGATGAAGGCAGTGCAGACATACAGCATGAAGGCTCGTACTGGAGCATGTAGTTCATGGTTTATTCAACAGGATCCAGCTGATCCACTGGTGCACAGGTCTCAAAAAGAGGCTGGGTTAACGGCCTGTTTCCCCAACCTGTTTTTAAGGTCGACGTCTCGACACATTGAAGTTTTGGAAATACACGCATTCGCTTTCGTGCCTTGAGTTTGATGACAAGATTGATACCACTCTCATGTCTGTACGAGATGAGGCTTCAGACAGGAGCTGGTTAGCTTAGCTGCTTGAAGGGCTGGAGGCAGGTGAAAACAACGATCTTGACTCCATTCCGAGTTTTATTTTACCAGTTAATGTACTAACTCCCCTGTGCTGTAAGCTAAGCTAACTGGCTGCCGGCTAGCTTTATATTTAATGGACAGATATGAGGGTCGTATTGATCTTCTTTTCTAACTTGGCCAAAATTCCAAACTATTCCTTTAAAGTGAAATTGCAACACATTGATTTCATATAAATGTGTCATGGCATTGAATGGCCGGCTCATTAGCAAAGTGTTGAATTGGCAGAGGGTCAATCACTCCATCAGGTATGCAGTCATGCCAGGCCGGGCGTAGGTTTTCAGACATCAACGAGCTGGTGGTCTCCCCCGTTTGTGTGCACTTAGTGTAAGCCCCTTCATCTGCCTCTCACAGCCCTCACATGTTAAAGTAGTAAACCAGGAAGTGTGCAGATCGACCATCGGCGTGAAACCAGGCGGTTTAGTATGTAAACCAAGCCGTGGGAAAGAGCTTGCTAACGTATAATGAATTTAAAGTAATCGATTTACCTAGAAACTTGCGAAAACATTCATTAAAACATACGAGCATCTGTGATCAGAATAATCAACCGGTTTGGGTAACAAACAGAATATTGTCCTTATTCCAGACTGAACTGTGTTTACTGTTACTGGAGTGATAGAAAACATTTGATAATTGGATCAATAGGTAAGCTGATAGGTGCCAAAGATGAAAAAACATACTCAATGAAAAAAAAAATGCCTGTCTTGGGGGTTTATGGGCTTAACAAAACACTAACTATAGTAAAACGCCTACTTTATTACCATAAATACCTGAATATCTGAATGTCTCCGGTGAGAGCAACCTTTCATTTTGAAGAAGAGCAGAAACTCAAAATCATTTGCGTCACTCAAATCTGTCTGGAATAACGAGTGGGGGAGAATTCTGACTGTGAGTAATAATCCTAAAACATTGGGCTCGTCTGCCGGCGCACAGCGCCGCTCATCAGTCAGCCAGTCAGTCAGAATGGTGTCATGTGTGTCTAATTACCTGCAGTCTTTAATCACCGATGGCGTCGCTAACAAGCCCCAGAGTGCTGCGCGACGAGGGAGAACGAAAAGAGAGGGGAAGATCGCTCGGTGTGACAGTGACGGAAGGGAAAGCGCGGGGAGGGAAGTGTTTTTGCTGTAGGACACAAGAAGAAAGTCCTTTTAGCTCACTGTAACATGGATACAGATTTGATTTCTAAAACCTGGGAGTACGATTATGCCCACTCTAAACCAGTGAAATCTGAAAATGCCATTTAGAAGTGTGAAAAGGACACACATCCACTGTTCACAGTGGAGTGCCTGAACAATAGGAAAAAGGTCAAATGCATTATTATGTTACTTGTTAACCAAGGCAAACAGTTTCCCTTTACCACTGCACTGATACGTCGAACAAGCATTTTGTGACGAAGTAAACAAACCTTGACAACGCTTGCGGTTGTGTGATTGGCCATATTTGCGTTCAAAATGAGTGATCGCAGAGAAAGTCAGATGCGATTCTTCTTGCGCGTTCCCTCAGCGTCTCGGTGTGTGTTTGCCGCAGGCTTGTGGACGGGCGGCTAGTTGTTCAAAAAGGACTTAATTAAAGCTCTGAAACGCTGCAATTTCAGCGCAGAGTGAAAGAAAAGGAAAGAAATAGAAACTCTGTTTCAACTCGTTTTTTTGCCCGCTCAATTAGCTTCAGACAAAGAGTTGCTTTTTGTCTTCAAGGTGTAACGTCTGTTGCGTGAGGCATTGCAAGGTAACAATATGATAACAGAAGTGTGTGAGCCACACCTGGTCTCTGTTTCACGAGGCAAATAAATGCGTCTCAGTGCTGGGCTATCTGAAAGTGGCTACTGTGAAGGAATATGTGGCTTTTTAAAACACAATTCTCTGACATCGCTAGCCGCATCGAATCTTGGCACACTTGCAGTACAGTAATCCCTTGATATGAGAAGCACATGTCGAGCATATCATCCCACATTGTTGAGATGTATCCATTAATCCGTGTGTAAAATATGCGTACTTTAATATCATTACCGCTTCGAAATCTGGAAAGACTTCTTTAATGTATTCTATGCATCATATTGTCAAGTCAAGCACACTTTATGAATATGTAGCAGAGAGATAATAATGAATTCATAAAATAATATCTGAACGTCTTCTACCTCATCATCTACATACAGAAATGATCCTGCAATCCATGCAAGATGAGGAATTAAAGCTAAATAGTTTGACGAGTTTATGGATGTGAGCTTGTTCACTTTCTTGCCCAGTGATGGATAAAAAGATCAATACATCTCTCGTGTCTTTTTTCGGTAAATGTGATCGTCAGCGGCTTATGTTAACATAAAGAAAATACCACTACAGCAAAGTAGTGAGCTTTAGAGAGGCCCCCTGATTTCAGTCTTTAAGCTAAGCCAAGCTCAACGTCTGCTGCTTGTAGCTTCATATCTAGTGTACGGACAGTAGAAGAGAGGGATATCGATTTAACTCTAAGCGAGCGAAACGTAGCGATGATCCTTTTTGAATTTGCAGGGAGCAAAGAGACATTTTTCTCCAGCATGAGACGTAGCATCTGTATGGACACTCGGTCAACGAAATGAGCAGCGATCGCACAGAACCACACGACAGCCGGTGTGAACGGGTTCCTGCCGGAGTGATGCCATGTGGAGGAAGTGGAGAGTAAAAGGATTGTGCGCAGGGTCCTTCGGTGGCCCTGCAGAAGAAAGAGCGAGGGAGGGAGGAGAGCGGAGAGGATTGGCTTCTCTTTGTTCGCCTTCTTGGTCGTCTGGATTTGGATCAAAGGCTCGGGAGTTAAGACGCCCTTTGAAGACGTTTGCCTCACCTGCCGCTTTTCTGCCCTCCACTTGGTCCGGCTCAATCCCGCCTCTTTTCTCCTCGTTCACTTGATGTATTTGGACGGCATAGAAACTGCCAAAATGGAAGCCTTTAGATACAGATTTCTTAATTTTATAAGCATGCTTTTTTTATTCAAGGATAGGAGAAGAGGGGAGGATGCTTGGATTTGGGCACAACATTTTGAAATCGAATAGAGTAAGAGTAGAATATGATATGTCTTTAATCTATTAGCCTTCTGGTTTTGGATTTCAAAAGATTCAAAAATAGCTGAACTTTGCAAGAGGCAACCAAAGTTTGAGTTTCTTTTCATTTGTACCACAGATATTTTATGATTTTAGAATAGTTTTTCTTGAGAATTTTTCAAATTGTAGATTATTATTTTGAACAAAAAGAGTCCGGAAGACCTATTGGAAGTTTTAACTTCTTCTTCCTTCATATCAGTCAAAAGAAATCCTTTCAATCAACTGAGTTTCCTTTCCTTCGGGCCTTCTCATCTCTCCTGTTCGATCTGCCCCCCCCCCCCCCCTCTGCAGCAAGGCTTTTTAAACGGCCTTGTTGCTCTCGTGGCAAGTCCCCCCGGTCGAGCCAAATTTGGCAGCACTGCTGAGGCAAAGCTGAGCCGCCTGTGGGATGAGTGGGCATTTGGCACCTTCATCCTTCTCTCCCTCTCCTCACTGCACCCCCTTCTGTATGTTCCGCTCCCTGTCCTCCCGACTCTTCCCTCATATTCTCCCAGCTTCCCGTTCCCTCGGCCTCTCACTGTGCATCCCTCTACTTCTCTCTCAGATAGCGTGTGAAACACTTTTTTTCCCGCGTGCCCGTGTAACAGGGCCTGTTCTAAACTCTCTCCATCCTTCCTCCGGCTGCTGATCTCTTCTCTAAAGCATGTAAAAGCTCTCGCGGGCGAATCCACAACGGGATTCGCTGTGGATCTGCGTCTGCTAAACCTGCACAAATAAGACTAAAAGAAACCGCGTAACTGCCAAGCCAATGGCGTCTCGGTGCTCCTGCGCTTATTTGCGCGTATTCAAAATATTTAACACGCATACTTTTGGTGCAAAATTGGCCCTTTTCTATGAAAATAAGCCTCATTGCAAAAACAGTCCAGTTCACAAAGATCAGAGCAGAGTCTGTATTAACTGAAGTGCTTTCATAAGGGTTGTCACGTCCAGACCTTCCAGTGGACATGGCAGCATTGAATAATTTTTATTCCTCCGCTTCAGCCCTCATTGAGGCAATTATGGTACTTTCAAGCTTCCCAATTGCTGCAATTTGCATCAAATTTGTACTCTTCATGAGTCAGACTGCCTAAGAATCATATCACGTTTTCTTCAGTGTCAAAGTAATCCAGTGATAGTTGTCTGTAATGCATGGGTACCTTGCAAACAGGAAGTTCTAATAGGTAATTCCACCTTCTTTTAATGATTTTTAATGATGCCAATTTGAGAAAATATATATATATAAATAGGCCAAAACATCAGGGCTCAAGTTGTAGCTCACAGATTAATTAGCTGAATCCATGGCAACATTATACTTCCTGTTTGGACCACAGTTTTCCCAAACAGAGATTATAATCGGAGTGAAAAAGCTCTGGTGTTGGCCCAAGCATAAGCCTTTCATTGGCCTGCTGAACCGTATTGTCAGTGGTGTAAACAAGCCTCTAAACACTGCGCTGGTCTTTATCATAGACTTACCAAACTAACCAAAAAGCACTTAAACCTATTGACTGCACTAAGTATAACCCTTAGTGGAAAATGCATGTTTGCGCCATCAGACAAGCCTTTTCCACCTGCAAATTATTGATTACTGTTATGAGAAAGGAAAATATTGAAACCAAAAGGCCAAGGAAATTATGGGAATAAACAAGTCATCAGGAACAAAGCAAAGCCTTTAATCAGTCCAATCAGATTCTCCACTTAAGTGCCGGAAGTACGGAAGACAATCATTGCTTCACTGATGTGGCCTTTTCAACCACTCTCTCTCACACACACACCTACACACACACACACACACACACACACACACACACACACACACACACACACACGACCAAAGATCCCCTTTAGAATCTGAAATAACAAACAGTGATGAGATCAGAGCTGTATTGTGTCTTGAACAGATTACACCCATTGATTGATTGATTGATTGATTGAGTGTGGTGTGGTGTCTGTGTGTGGGTGGGTGTGTGTGTGTGTGTGTGTGTGTGTGTGTGTGTGTGTGTGTGTGTGTGTGTGTGTGTGTGTGTATAATATATTATCGATTATACAGATAATTTAAAGGACGGAGAAGAAGTTCGGCTGGTAGCAGGTATAGAATCAAACCATTGACGATCCAGCGGCAATCGGCATAGAATGACCGTGTTCCACGCAGTCTGCTGTCACCTACCTGGAGCAGCTCAGCGTTCACAGCGCACATGTGTTCAGCAATACCTACATCATTTCATCTGGTAAAGGCACACGCACATACAACTCCCCTGTGCTTGTGTTTCACATTCTTCAACACCCTTCAAACTGACGCAACAATTTATTCTGATTATGGCAGATAATGTATTCTTTTGGATTTAGGATTGTAGTGCACCACGGGTGCACTTGATTGCAAATTCTAGCGTTGATTCATAAGAACTCAGCCGCAAGTCTGATTGAATACTAAAGGTAAAAACAATGACAACAGTTAGCTTATCAGGCTAACTTACCGGCGCACAACACAAACTTTAAATTGGACCAAAAGTCTCTGAAGTGTGGATGTCCTCTGGTGTCTCAGTGTGTTTAGCACACTATCCCTGCGTTGTTTGTGCGATAGTTTCGAGAGAGACAAGTAATGAAGTTTTGTGACATCTGACAATGCAGCTTTTGGAAGAGGCAACCATTATCTCGCTATATAATTTGCTCGCCGCTGGATTACGACGTTATTAGCAGAGGAAGTAGCCGGCATCGGCATTTGAAAAGCGAGGCGCCTCAGCATCAGAAAGCTGTGGGGTTACCATGGCGAGCGCAACCACGGTGGATGATTGGCAGCGCTGATGATTGGTGGCAAGGCTGCTGAGCGTTTGTTCTTATTTCAGCTTCATATTGGGAGAGAATCTAGCAGCGGCTGCTAATTCCTGACTTTTTCAACTGTTAATGAGCAGCGGTCGGGAGCTGCCACTCAGGAGAGGATGTGTGTGCTCTGATTAGTATCTGTGTGTGTGTGAATGGAGGAGTGGGGGTCTTCTGTTATGAGCTTGAAAGCACCAGGGTCACTTAAGACATGACATTTACGTGCCTCGTAATTAACACGGTGGCCTCGTCGGGTGTGTCTGCATGTGTGTGTGTGTGTGTGTGTGTGTGTCATGTGCATAATAACTGCCTAAAGGTCGTGATGGAGTTAACTCAAACAGTGACTCCATTTTTGTTTTTGTGAGTTCCAAGCTTTTCTTTGTATTATCTGCACTGTTATGTGAGATCGGTGAACCTCTCTAACTGCTCACCACTAGGACGACACAGCTTACAATGCACATGCATTTTCATATGCGATTCATATTTACCAGCCAACTCATGATTGAGCGTAGTGATAATCAGTCCTGACAGAGCAAAGGAGGACTGCACATAAAGGAGGACATTAGGTTTCTTGCCTTCTTTTTAGCATTCTGTAATAAAGCACTGAACAAGAAGTTTACCTCTGCTCAGATCAAGGCAACAGTAACCCTAGTTACCACTCCGTTGCCTCTGGTTACAGCATCCCTCTGTTCTCCTCCCATCAGGCCTCATGGGCTGCTGTTGCCATGACACTAAAGTTACCCCCCCCCCCCCCAACACACACACACACACACACACACACACACACACACACACACCCTTTTCTGCCCTCCCAAAAAAAATCCTCTGCAAGACTACCACACTTTGCTGAGGACTTGCTTTTCTCACAAACTGTGGGCCTTCAGTACGTAATCTGCATTCAGGTGTGGCTCACTCTGAGGACACGCTGAGCTGAGTGACAACATGTTCTTTTAGATTTCCAGGTGGGCTTAATCAAACATTCAACCGATCAACACAAACAAATCAACTATCGATTATTAACTATTTAGAAGATTCAGGAATGTTTTTTGTAGGCTTTGTTCAGCCATGCTAGCAGCATGTCTCTAGGGATGCCTTGCTTTGGTCCAGACTTAAATATTTTAACATGTTTCACAGTCATGGTGCCCAGAGGATGAAACCTAATGACTTTGGTGATCCCTTACTTTTTTCCTGTGTGCCACCATGAGGCTAATATTGGTGGTGTTGTAGGATGTCTCAAACTATTGAATGGATCTTCATGAAATTTAGTACATTCATGTTCCCAATGGATCAGAATTCATTATAACTTTGATGATTTTCCACGTAGCGCCAACATCAAGTCAGACTCTCTCTCAATGCCTCACGTCACAGCTGCTCCCGTATTACTGACACACTTCACTGATTTACTGTCGAGTTGGATTTTCTATTCGCCTCGCAGCTGGCATCTAGTACAACATCTGTTACCAACAGACACACACCCGCGTCACGTCTCTAAGAGAAGGGGTTTTCAAAACTGTAATTTTAGCTCGGCTCGGGGGTTTGCGGCGGCGCCTCACAGCGAGAGCGACCTGGGTTTAAATCCCAGACCGGGTCCTCTCTGTGTGGAGCTGGCATTTGTTTGCTCGGGGTTTTTTTTTTTTTTTCATTACGTAGAGGTCAAATATTGAATGAGGTTTTCCTTCATTGTGTGAACAGTGATGAGCGACTCATTGTGCTCCTTCAAAACCAATGCATGGTGGGATATCATCCGGTCCCCAGTGACCCTGAATAGAAATAGGCACATGAGCAAAACCAATACATTTGAATTTTTGACGTCTCTCAGACACTGCAGGACATTCTCATGCAAAGATTATCCGTGTTCCGTCCGACCGCAGACGAGATGCAAGGACGAATCGTCATGTTTTCCATCCCTGCCAGGCACCTTATCTCTGTATCTTGTGTTTTAATCTCACTGCAGCCAAGATGAACAGATACAAAAAACACATGAAGTTAAAGACCAGAAATTCTATTTTCAGCTAACCGATATTAGCAGCTCATATAAGAGAACACAGAGAATGAGCCGTCAACGCAAAGGATTGTGTATCTGTATGCGTGTCGGGGCCATACTGAACACTTCCAGAGTGGATCCACGCTGTTGGGAGTGTGTGTGTGTGTGTGTGTGTGTGTGTGAGAGTCTCTTGTTAACTGTCTGCCTCGTTGCCGCTCATCCTCCTTCAGCCCTACGGCTTTGCTCGCTGACAGAAAATGAATAAAGGAAACTTCGACCATTCTCTTCCGCTCCCTTCTTCTCTTATCTTCTCTTTTATGAGGATGCCGCGTTCCATGGGAGAGAGAGAGAGAGAGAGAGAGAGAGAGAGAGAGAGAGAGAGAGAGAGAGAGAGAGGATGGGGGGAGTGGGGGGGTTGGATCAAATTGAAACATTTTAATCCCCCATGGAAATATTTTTTTTTTTTTCATTAGTTCTGTGTGAAGAAGGAGGGAGTGCATAGCTGTTTGCACGAGGAGAAAAATAGGAGGGAGGGAATGATTAGGAAGAAGGCCTGGAGAATAAGCGTAAAGGGAAGCTGACACGTTGTCATTTTCACTCCTGTTTCACTTTCTCTCTCTGATTCCTCCTCTCTATTCTCTATTCCTCTATCCATTTGTTCCTCACATTGAGTTGAGTCTCTCAGTCCCTCCCCTCTCCATCTCTGTCCTTTTTTTTTTTTTTTTTTAAATCTCTCCCTGTCCCACGTTTCTACAGCTCTATTAATCATTACACTGCATAGGCCATGTGAAACTCTCCGTAAACTCAAGTGCCATTCCAGCCCGTTGAGTGTAATTGTTGCCGTTGTGGAGCACTTTGCGTCGTCTCAAACATCTGGCTGGAATTTGGAGAAATCTGACTGTGACCGAGGCGTCGACGGCTGAGCCGACAAGCTGCAGCCGGTAATGAGAAGGCTGATGCCGTCAACGGTGCTCGATGGTACGTCTCGAGGTTTGAGCTCTACTGGGATTGACTCAGCAGCTGATTAAATTTGTCTTTGCTCACAATAACATCCTAACCTACATTATGACAGTGATGGAGGCACCTTATTCGTGTTTATTCATGCTATTTTATATCCCTTAATTACAGTCAGTCAGGTTGTTTTTTTTTAAAAAGCCGTCAAGTGAAAAAAAGCAGAAAATATGAGACTTATTTCCAGTGTTGTTTAAGTTACTTGAAACATGTAATGAATTGATCATCAAAATACAATACAAATACATTACTCAACAGTAAAATTAACTAGTTACATTGCTTACTACTTTGTTTTTTTGGGTACTTAGCTCAGCTTCCTCAAAAGCACTTTTCAAACAACTCCAAAGCCTCCACACACGTCTTCTGTATTTAAAGAGGCAAAAAACATGGTTCCAAATGGTTCTCTATATCTGCACAATCTGCTTACTGACCAGCAGCAGCTAGAACACAATTAGCCTCGGGAGATTCACACACCCTCCAAGTCTGAACCAAACCAGACCAGAGCATCCATCCATTTCCAGCCCTGAGTGGAACAACTAGTCGTCCTCTTACCTTCACAACCTCCACCCATTAGCGGCAGCAGAGTATGTATTGGGGCTAAACTACAGTGGGGCTAATCCATACAGTGCAGAGGCTCAAATCAATGTCAGAATGTCAATGTGAATGCATTACACAATAGAATAGCACCTCTCCCAACACCTAGAAATGCCACGCATAAGGCTTCTATGGGTCCTTTTATCACACGCAAAACTCACATCAAGAGCAACAGACGTGGACGGTCGCTGCTACTAGTTCACACAATACTATTCATGTTATTTCAACTCCATCACTGTTAAGATGTGGAGGCGCTGTCGGTCCACATAAGGTTAAAAACGGGTCGGTTTATTCTTTCTGATCCATGGTGGGGCCAACACAACCCTCGGTGGGGCAGTAGCCCAACCAATGCCCTGCCTCCACCATCGAGAGGGCAGGGCAGCAGCAGAGAGTCCACCAAGCACTCGCTCACTGAAAGGGATCAACATTTTGATCAACTCCTCACTTATTCCATCTGGATTATGGCAGCTGAACAGAAAGAAAATATACTTCTAAAGACATTTTTTGTGAGTAAATCAAACAAAATTGGGGAGACGACAACATGATTTTGAAGTCAGGCGACATGGAAAGGATTCCCTAGTAGTGAGAGGCAATACATATTATCATCTCGCATCTAAAGCGCTTGGTTTTAAACAAAAGAAGATACTTCGATGCTTGTAATGAAGCATCAAACCCGTCCATGCATTAGCACAATACGGACAGCTCCCCTGGTAAATTCGTTAATCTGCCGAGTCGGCGGGGCGCTGCGTGATAACATTAACAACAAAGAGGGCCGACGCGGCGCGCGAAGACGACCTCGTTTGGTGCGCTGGCGTTCTATTATCTGCCATTAACCACCATCGCGCTGCGTTAAAAACGCACCGTCGTGGGTAATGCTAGTCAATTACGGGCCGGTGAAGGAGCATATCTGTCTGTAAGAGGAACCATAAAACACCCTCTGTGCAGATGAGGCCCCCCCCCCCCCCCCCCCCAAAAGGGCTGATTGTAGCAGGAGAGGCTGCCAATGGGTTTTCAGATGGGTGGGTGGGGATGGGGGATCCACGGTGAAGCCCGGCACCTGAATGCATCATCCTCACAATCCTGACACGCTGCTATTATCTGCCATCACCTAGGATTACTCATCATTAGGATAGACCCACACACACACACATCTTCTCAGCACCCATTGTTTTGTGCGCTGCCACACTCCTCTAATAATAACATTATCATGTTCAGCCAGCAGATTGATGATGATTACATATCATTCTACTCTCCGCTGAGACAGAAAATAGATAAGGGTGAATGATGATCATCCACTGTGGCTCATCTCTTCATCCAGACAGACAGACATGGTATTGTTTACACCAGGGAGCCATCTGTCTCTGAGGAGACGGAGAGAGGATCATATCCTTCTCATTAAGAAAAATTATGAACCACGTCTCTGTTTTTATTACAAATTGGGAGGACGGCGACGCTCTAACCGAACACACAGCGGCTTGTGAAGTCTCACACACTGCGTATTCATTCTGCCCGTGTGCCTTTCCAGATATTTGTAATATATATATATATAAACAACATGTATGTTGTTGGATGTAAAAGACATCAGTGACGGTTGTGAACGAAGCTCATTAACTACAAATTGACACAACATGTTGTACACTGGGGGCAGAAACGGAAATGATTCCCAGTGGTGACGGACAGGCGCCCTGGAACATGACAGAGATTATACAGCCGTGCTGTTGAGCTCTTGTCAGGGGCCCAAAGTGTGGAGCAGCATATTTGCGGTACTGTATAGACTACTGTATTGACTATTATTGAAAGGTTTTTAGATGGATTTTTATAGGTTTTCATTCATTTCAGTACAGTATGAATGTCAATTTGCAGAGGCTTGAAAGTTGTTTCAGATGGATGTATGATTTCACATTAAAACATAACCCTTTCAAATGCAAGAACCAACCAAATTCACATGATCCATTTCAGGGCAGTTCATGCTGGTCTTTTCAATCTGACATTCTTGTCAATGCAGTGTTTTTTTTTCAGCAGACAGTTCTTAAGTCTTGGGTGTCAGAAGAATTCATCGTTGCACCAAGGAGAGCTTTTAAAAGCTGGATCCACGGGGCGTCCTGGTGGCCCGTTAGGGCCCAGTTCAGCTTCCAACCAGGGACCATTGTTGCATGTCATTCTCCTTCTGTCTCACCCTCCGTTTCCCATAATGCAGCTCTCTCCATTGAACGTTGATAACAGCATTGTGTTTTACTCTGAGATGTTAGCGGTAACAGTTAAAGGTCACTGAGTCATTCCAGCTTATTACCTCCAAAAACCAAAAAATGTATTTGTTCCCTCGTTGTAGATAATGATGTGATGGGCTAAAAATACAAGGTTGCCTTTTAAAATAAATTATATATATATATATATATATATATATATATATATATATATATATATATTTAAGAGATCCGGTTCAAATTTCATTGATATTTCATTTCAAGACTTATCACAAGGTTAAGGATGAATGCACACAGTTATCCATGATCACTGCTGTTTCTTTTGAGTCTTTTTGTCTTCAAACACTGTGAGTGTGGTAGAGTTGATGACCCACTGTGAGTAATGGAATATTCTTTGTATTTTTGACATAAGCCATGAAGACCGATGAGACAGATTTCAAGGTAACTAAGTACAGAACTGATCAGCTTTTAACAGTTGTGAAAGTGCTAATAGAGCTGCAGCTCCTCACATCGTCGGGCTGCGCGTTCCGCTCAATTGCAGCTTTTACAGAGAAAGCTCACTGTCAATCTCACTCAATCTCGTATGGAGGATATTCTTGAGAATCAAATCGAATTTACAGAGCGAGTACAAAGACGCTCTAGTGGCCAAACCATTCAAAATGTTATAAACCAGGCACAAACTCAAAATGAATCAAACATCCTCAGTAAAGCTCAGTAAATTGTATTTCTCCAGTATCCTACAGCGGTTTAGAGTGTTTGTATAAGAGCCCCGGACATGAACGTGAACGTGAACTCGTGAACCTTTTAAACAGACGACTGTACTAAAAGCTCAGATGAAGTGTTGACTGTAACGAGGGCCAGTTGTTCTACAGGTATTGGCATCACTTAATCTGATGGCGTCGTGTTAACCAGGAATACCGAGCGGCTTCGAATGAGCATCTGTTTACACTTGCTGTGGAATCAGACGGCAAAGACACCAGTCAATAACGGTGTAATGCTTTAATCCAGTGTCTTGCTCAAGGACACTTCAGCAGAGCCATCAAGACGTTCCTGTCAACAGCAGAGGAAGCTGATTGGTTAGAAAGTAAGACACTGCTGTTCCTTTTTTTTCTTTTTTTAGACAATGCTTCTTTAGGGAGTGCTTAGTGAGATGCCAAATTATGAGTGTTTGTGTGTGTGTGTGTGTGTGTGTGTGTGTGTGAGTGTGAGTGTGTGTGAGTGTGTGTATGTGTGTGGTCCAGGTGGGCTGTAGTGATGGATAGGGAGAAAGGACAAGAGCTGACAGCTCAGTGAGAATCACTCCTGTTCCTCATCTATCAGATGAAACCGCTCACTGGCAGCCACATGCAGCCACACGCACACACGCGCACACACACACACACACACACACACACACACACACTCCTCTCCCTAACGGCTGCTGATAAGAATTGTTTGAGAGATAATTCCAACAAAGAGGGAATTACCAGCTTGTAGAACAAATCTTTTTCTCTCACTGACAAAGCAGGTGATTGTGACTGCAGAAGTAATAAAGAGAGAGGGAAAAGAAAAGATGAGAAAGACGAGAAATGCTTAAAACAAGAGGATTGGAAGTTGTTATGTGAACAGAAGAGGAAGATAAGAAAGTAGAAGAGAAATGGAAAAAAGGAGAAACGGAGAAAGTGTGTGTGTGTGTGTGTGTGTGTGTGTGTGTGTGTTAATGGTGTAAACAGGGAGAAAGAGATGGCAAAATCCCAAGCTTGAAAGGAGGGTCAATTCCCCTCTTCTTGTTGCTATGACAACCCATCATGTAGCGCCCCAAAAATAATGCTAAACAGCAAGACAAACGCTGAGGAGAGACTGGAGACTGGAAAGCAAGAACAAATAACTTCTTTAGAAACAAACATGATTAAATTGATGTAAAAAAAAAAAAACACGTGGAGCCAGGCGTGTGTGTGTGTGTGTGTGTGTGTGTGTGTGTGTGTGTGTGTGTGTGTGTCTCTCAGACACGTAGTGGAGGCGAGGCCCACACCGTCCTTCTTCCTCTTCAGTGCGGTGTGCAGGATGTGGAGCCCAGCAGGAAGAAGGAAGCGCTAATTGCTTCTCTTTAGTCTGAACTGAGAAAAGAGAGAGCAGTTAGCGCAGTGGGTCCACCGCTCTGACCGTCCATTCACGCTTTCTTTATTTCTTCCTTTCTCTCACACACACACACACACACACACACACACACACACACACCAAGCACTCAAGTTCTGTATTAGTGAATATCTTGTGTCGTAGATCCTGACGTCTCTACCCCAGGGTGTTCACCCTCAACCCTTTCATTCCGTCCTGATGTTCCAGAAGACGAGGCCTCCCTCTGCACTAGTCAAACACAGAGGCTCCACTCGCTGGTGCAGAAATGCTGGTATTATTCCAGAGCAGGGATTAGTCTCCCTCCACAGCGAGGGGGGGAGTCAAGCTTAGTTTATACTGGTGTTGCGCGTAGCCCCGCAAGTGGTCGTGGCGCTTGGTGTTGCACCTCTGAACTTGGTGAGCGCGCCGCGCGTCCCTCCTCGTCATTATGGAGGGTTAGTTTATGGCTTTTTCCCGGTTGAACCCACATGTTATGGGCGTATCTCAGGGTTACACTCGTTGTTTTTTTGATTCTTCACAGTTGATTTTGTTTGTATGCCCTCTGGCTTCATTACAGCGAGTAAAAACTACGCTTTAGACCGGACCAGAGACGGGGGCTGCAAAAAGATGCAAGGGTCTGTGATAGTGTGAGCGTGTTGCGATAGACATATAGAAAACGTAGCTGAACCCGATGTGCATATATTCATTTTTATAAAAGATACCATCTGTAAAAGACCCAGAGAGTCCGAAATAGACCTGAGGATAAATAGATCAATTCCAATTAACACGAACAAACCCAAACAGAGAGAGAACCCAAACACAGGCAGCAGCGTGGTGCTGCACCAATGAACAAGCTGCTTCAATACACTCGTTCTTGTATATCAAAGATATATGTTTTCTTGCATGATGATTATATTGTCTTATATAGTTGGGGTTTAATAGCATTTTAGTCCAGTATGAAGTCCACTTATCAAGTCGTCTGAATCCTTTCCGCTCCCTAATCAAATCTTTTACAACTGAATTTTTCACAAACTACTTCTATTCAAAATAAGGACACCGGTGGTTGTTGAGTGAACTGCAGTCAGCATCCTGTCGCACCGGCCAAACCAGCGATGTGAGGTTACATTACAATCATGTTGATCATATTTAGAACGAAGTTACGATCTGTACTGTGTATATATTATATTTGGAGCGTTGGCTCCATGATACTAACTAGCTTTTCCGTTTGCAAATGACTTTGTCAACTAACGTTCCAACCAACCAACTCATGCCCCGTAGCTAAGTTGCGGCACGCTGGCTAACCATAGAGTGTTATCAAGGCAACAGTCATTTGACCCTCTGTCTCAATGACTGCAAATGTTCAATGCAGTTCAACTCTTTTGCTGAAAGGCGCTTTTCTTTTTTTGCATCAGGAGCAGCGCTGTGGTCTCACTGAAAATGTAGCTTCTTTTTTTTTTTAACGCAGTTCTTATCTGTCTGAACACAGCCGTGGCAGGCGGTCAGAAAGTAAACAGACGCGTTTACGGCTTTACTGGAACAGAAGGAACTCACAGTCGATGCCAGTTTATGTTTCATGGACATGATGAATGTGATGTGATTGGGTGCTAATCGTTGACATACCAATCATTTGTTCATTTGAATAAAATTATAAAAATAATGAATTCCATAGTTCCTTATCTGATTATCAAATTGGATCATCTATCCTTACAGACGCAGTAAGCACAAAGTGAGTGATCAGAGCGAAGGCAGCTACAGTTTTTTTTTAATGCCGGTTGGTTGCTCTGGAAAATAAAAAAAAAGGACTTAAATCGGTCGTGCATGCGACAAGCAACAACCCTGTCATGTTTACCAAAGGTGAATCAAACCCTGAATCGCTCTTGAATGAATTCAGCCTGAAAATGACAGAGTGCGTGGATGGCATTCCACGCACTCTGTCATTTGCAACGCTACCGAGGGCACCGCAGTTATGGAGATGTGCATTTTTCCATGATTGGCTGAACAAGGAGGATTTTAGTCGCATGATTTCCTGTGCGGCGTTTACAAAATTAGGAACGTTGATGAAAGAAAAGGTCTGAAAATGTCGTGCTGTTTATGACTCCTTCTCTGGGCGTTATAATGACTTGGCATTAGGAGGAAATGAAGCAGGGTTTCATTCAATCTGCAGGATATGGAGGGAAGATTTGTTTTTCCTTTTTTTTTCACAATCAAAATCAACTGCTCTGTGAGGTGTGCAGTAACTTTTGATTCATTCATTTATGATTTAATCAGACAATGACCGGCTGACGAGCGGATCTGAATTAACTGTGGCACAGATTTGCATGAGTATATTACATTGTACGTAAAACAACGTGGCAGGCATAACGACAGACTGTCTGTGAAAGTGCGTAAATGTGACAACAAACTAACTTTTGAAGAGTGAAGAAGAACAGCAGAAAAAGGCAGAGACAGCCGGCAGCTTCTCTACCTAAGCCCAAAGGTACACAGAACTCTCTGTCCACGTAGGTCTGTGTGAGTGTGTGTGATTTCCATAATTTAATATTGCCATTGCATTGCATTAGCAAGAGTTTGTGTTAGCCAAAAATGAAAAGGACTCAAAACGCAGCAATGCAAACGCTAATTCACCGGAGGATGCTATGCAGTGTTGTACATTGGCGGGCCAACGTTTCAGTTTCAGTGACTATTGACTTGACTCTCGTCGTGGTAAAACGCTGGCACACGCACACATCCAAACGACCCCTAACCCACGTCACCTCGTGTCTTCCCATTTCTTAGAGATTCGTGGGAAACAAGTGATTTGGGAACACGGTATGTCACACCTCTTTTAAAGGAACGTTTCAGAGGTGGTAGAAGGTGGATTTTGATACCTTTGAAAAGTTGTGTAGTATAAAGTTGCATAGAAAGGAAATACTCGCTACCTGAAATTTAGTATTTATGTACAGTACTTGAGCAAATGTACTTGTAGAGTATGGCGACTGAACAAATATATTGGCTGGTTGGACATTTCCCCTAACCCTATGTTCTTGTTTACACTCCACCGCTGTGTAACTGTGGCCTCTAACATCATTCACCCCAAACTGGATGAAAACGGTTCCTTCTCATCTCCTCCCTGATGTTTTTCGACGACATGTTTACAGTTCGGGTGATTTCCTTTTGCATGAAAATGATTTCTCTCCATGGCCCATTTTGCACTGTAAAATAATGGGGATTTCAGCCGATAGAGCAAATCTACAGCGTCTCATTCGCTGGGGAAACACGATGCTCTCGGCTGTTGCATCGCCTCCTCTGTAGCCAATTTATGAGGTTAGCGAGGAGAGCGGCTGTCAGGGTTGTTGTTGCTTTATTTATAATGGGGTTTTCCTAAAGGAGTTGCAGGGGTGAATCGGTGGCTTGAGGACCAGGCCTCCGATGATGGGGGGCAGCTGAAATGTTCTATGTATGCTCTTCAGTAGCTCATCATAATGCCTAGGCGGTCCTATTGGTAAATGCACAAAAAAAAAGAATTTCCCAATGGAGAACGAGCAAGTAGCAGAACACAAATACATGTGTGTGAGAGGCCATCATGTGACGAAAAATAACACATTAGACTATTAGACAGTGGTAGTTCAGGTCAGGGATAATAAAAGCTGTAGTTTTTTGATGTGTAATTTTTGAGTTTTTCAGGCTTTAGAAAACAAGAGTTAGCTAGCTATCTGCCTTGTTAGCGTGGTGTATGTGTGTGTGTGTGTGTGTGTGTGTGTGTGTGTGTGTGTGTGTGTGTGTGTTGCTGGAGAATTCCTACGAGGGTCTAACAAGGCTAGCTGGCTGCACGCAGTAAATTGGGTCACTGCTGAATTAAACACCAGTGCCTCTGCTTGCTGCCTCGCTGCTGCGCCAGAGAGGAGCAGGTTAGAAATAGCCACGGCCTCAGAGTTCGGATAAACAGTCGAGCTTGGGCGGACATGGAGAGTGGGGGCCGGTGCTGTGAAACACAAGAGGTGGCTTTTCAGAAGTCCGCCTCAAACAAACGAACACGCCTTCTGTCGAGGAAAGGTTATGCCAAGCGTTGTGTCTTACCTGGCACCACGGTGGGGCAGCGGGAATCAACGTGGCGCAACATCGGAGAGACTGCTCCGTCTTTGTGTTTCTCTAGCAAGGAACTGGAAGAGAGAGGGGAGGGATGAAAGATATGGTGAGACTAATAGGAAGACGGGTGCGAAGCGTGGTTGAGATGACGGCCAAAAAGAGTGTGGAATGGCTTATGGTTCTGGAGTTTCTGGAAGTTTTTTTTTGACAGTCTGTTTTCCAAAAGCATGTGAAGCCTTTTCTCCTTAGTGGTCCAAACTCCAGCCAAGCCAGAGAGCTCTGTGTCTCCTCTGGATGTGTGTCAGCCACACTCAGACACAGTAAACAGAGGCAAGGAAATAGCAGCAGAATTAAAGAAAGGGGCAATATAATATGAACACATTCTTGGTAATAAAATGAGATTTCACAAACATATGCTCGCCCCAAATCCTGTAACTGAAAACCAGCAGAGGGAATCGATGAGGCAGACTTTAACAGCAGCACATTTCAATGCAACCCTCTTGTACGGCTGTAGTCCTCCTGTCCCTGGTGGGTTCCCAGCGCTCTGCAGTGGTCCCACTGCTCAACCTGCTGCATCCAGTCAGCCACACTCAAGGACAAACGCACTTTGAGGGCAAGGAATTAATATTTGATATCTAGCTCTGCATCATGTGGTGAGACAGACAGTCAGGCGTTCTAGCAAGCAGAAACAAGCCGGATAGAGTGAAAAGCCATGGACAGCCACTCCCTGCTGCATCGCCACCACTCCACCGCAGAAAACGGTCAGTTGGTTGGTTGTTGGATTGGTTGTAAAAGGACTCTAGGTGCAGAATAAAAACCTGTTACTAATGATGAATGATGTCAGATTTGAATGACAGACCTTGTTGTGAGCATTTTCATGTTGGAGCTCGTTTCTTTCTACAGAACCCGCCAACCGTATCACCGCGCACAAGGAAGCAGGCATCTACTCCCGGGCGAGAGGCTGAGGTTTATAGCTTATAGCTAACCCTGCTAGCTCACCCGGAACCAGTGAGCCCGCTAACGTTACATCTCAGCCGAGGAGGACGCTATAATGTTTACATCTCGCGCCGTCACAAGCCTCTGGTCCATGAGTAGATGCGCGCTTTATTCTGTGCGGTGATACGGTTGGTGGGTGTAGTTCGGTAGAAAGAAAATAGTTCCTACATCAAACCGCTCACAACAAGGTCTGTAGATTATCTTAAGTCACCGGGTCATGATTTTTGGGAAAGAGACATTGCTGGTGAGATTAGATACATTCAAATGTTTTCTTTTGCCGCTTTGAGCCCCTCCGGCCGAGTGCCAGGTAGTCCCATTATATTGGAGAGAAGGCCGACATCTCTACGGTACGATATCTCCAACACTCAGCAACTCACACCAAAACAATCCTGACTGACAAACAGCACTACGGGTAAAAGAGATAAAAGAATATCCTATGTATTTTACATTTTGGGGTGGACTGAGTAACACCCCCATGAAAATCTTGTTGACCTGTGGTGTTTTAACTTCTCATCCCGCTGCAGTGATGTAGAAGTGTGCTCCAGTACGCCGTGACATCACTGTTGGGTGCGGTCACAGGTGCAAACAGAAAACTGTCAACCAGGGCTTGAAACATTTACTTTTTTCTAATTGTAATGAATTAAAAAGGGAAATTAAAGAGTACAGGTATCATTCTACAGTGTTGCAGTCTTTAGGAAGCAGACATCACTACACCAGAGATGGTGTTTCTTTTACCACATTGAGGGAGTGAAGCACCCTGGGAAACACAGGGCCGTGGCAACAAAGGCTCGTAGCGCTCGAGAGTCGACATAACAGGCGCAGAAATCCAGTATTTTTCCAAGAGCTTGTTGGTTATCGATGCTTCCCCAAAGGCCTTGAAACATAATCGGCCTTGTGTGCTTAGCAAAGTGCAGAGACAGACGGACAGACAGGCAGCAGGGATACGGCTAAAGGTTCGTAGCAGACTGCGGCGCATGCTGGATTGATTTCACAGCAGCTTGAGAAAGCACCGAAGGCTGGGATCACACTGAGCATTTGTGTATGTGTGTGTGTGTGTGTGTGTGTGTGTGTGTGTGTGTGTGTGTGAGGGTGGGAACACAGTACAGCAAAGCAGACATGTTGTAAATATCAAGAATGAATAAAAGTAACAACGCTCATCACAACTATGACTACAAAAGAATGAATTTAGAACAACGATAGGGGCGACTAAAGACAAACAAGTTGTAAAAGATGGATGTATTTTAGACTTTGTACGCTTATTATCACATCGTCTGGTTTGCTGCCCCACAGTGGATGGCTGTAATGCCCTCTCAGAAAGCAGAGTGCTAGGTTACAGACCGAGGAACAGTTGTAAGTATCTGAGGCTTCAGTCTGACTCATACAGTAGAGGGTTATTAAATGGTCTGAGATGCAGATCCGTGCCAGGCCCAGACAAGCTTAAAAGAACTACAACTAAAACCTTGAAATAGATAAAAAGGGTTTGGGGCCATATAATCTTATAGTCCGTTTGATGCATTTTGGAACAGCGATGGTGATCGCACAAAGTAAAGGTTAGAGGTAGGCGGAAAGTTTGTCTGAGACAGAAGTACAGGCAGTTACAGTGGAGATTCGATAAACTGATAATAATATTGACTAACCTTACGTTTTTTGGCATACACGGAGGTTGCTTTCTACTGCAAATTATTTCACAGTCGTGTTTGTGTGTGTGTGTGTGTGTGTGTGTGTCTCCTGCAGATGATGGTAAGCTGTCTCTGGATGAGTTCCAGGCTTTCTTCTCCGATGGCACGCTGAACGAGGAAGAGCTGGAGAAGCTGTTTCACACCATCGACTCTGATAACACCAGGTCAGCACTACTATACCACTGTGTGTGTGTGTGTGTGTGTGTGTGTGTGTGTGTGTGCGCGCGCGCGCGTGTGTGCGTGTGCGTGTATGTGTGTGTGTGTGTGTGTGTGTGTGTGTGTGCACGCAGCATGAGAGACGGCTGTGTATAGCTGCATGAAATAAATCTGCATACACTACGTGCACATTTATGCGCGTGTCTTGGAGTTTTATGTGCTCACTCCACCGTGACTTTTGTTTTTGATCACATCTCACTTTCAATTATGAAAAAGAGGAGAGACCTGCTGCACAGCCTCACTATCACGCTATTGATTTGTGTGTGTGTGCGTGTGTGTGCAGGCGTAAGTAAAATGTATGTGATTTATCCTGCAGCCAGAAAATGTCACATCCCGTTCTGAAAGCCTTTTATACCAAAGCCCTTTACATTAGCTGACACTTTCAATATGAAACTGACAGAAAGAAGAGAAGATGTGAAGAAAATTAGTGAGCGGAAATAATGAAAGACAAGTGAAAACTGAGTAAAGTCAATCTTTCACCTTCTCTTTCTTTCTCTCGTCATCTGTTTTCGCATCACCAGGACGTTAACCTCCCTACAGCACGTCTAATTGCTCTTCAGGACACTGTGTTTTGATTGGCTTGTGATTATATCAATTTATTGGCCCTTTTATAATCAGCCAATCAGCTCACCCATCCTGCAATCAGGAGAAGTGTGCTGACACAGTGGGATCTGGTAATCAAAAGAGTGACTCTGTTAATTTACACCTCAGGAAACCGCAGGGCCTCGAAGTCAAAATGAAACCGAG